>NW_028147417.1:0-25007 GCF_008360975.1 Lichenostomus cassidix | reverse complement strand
TAGAACAATGCCCTGAAAGAAACCTAAAATTTCTTTCCCGGGGTAAAGTCAAACAAAACCTTTGACTAAAATTATACAAAATTTTTAACCTGATATATTTTCCAACAAATTCACTTTCTTTTTCCATCCCAATTTCTACAGCATTTTGCAGTAAATGCCTCTTTTTTGGGATCTTCAGCATGCATTTCATTTAGCAGACTGAAGTAGGAGGATAAGGCAGGAGCAGCTGCCTCTCCCCCTGGGCACTTCAGAGCTCTGGTCAGCTCTAGGGAGGTTTCCTCTTGGAAATCCATAAAGGGAAGCTCTCTCTTTTATCAGTCTCTTGCTGTGAAAATGTGGACTTGAGGACTATTTTTTTCATCTCACAAACAGGTAACTAGAAATATAAGCATTTTCTATTAGAGCTGTTGAACACAGCATCTGACAGACGTGAGGCTGCTGCAGCTCCATGTCTCCACATCCAACCAGCAGGAAGGCTGAAGGTGTATTTCCAAATGACTTATTCTAAATTTTCCATGTTCAAAATAATTTCTTTACGAATTCAAAACATAAAAAAGATGATGATGATGATGATGATGAGGATGGGGATGATGATGATGATGTGTATTTGCTTGCCTCATCTGTGAATTTAAAAAAAGAGGAAGAATAGAAAGTCAATGTAAATTGACAATGAGAGCAGAAGGAAGAATGAGGCACATTGAGGTTTGAGACAAAAGGTGAATGTGTAGTGATTAGCAACAAATGCTCCCATGGTCTCTGGAGATGTTTATCCTGATGAAGAATCTAAAAGCATCTTCATTAACTAATGGGCGATTTGTCCAACCTGAGTGGCCCCAGTTTTCAGTCTGACAGCTCTTCCTTCCTGCACAAGGTGTTTTTGGGGGTTGTTCACAGCAGTGTGAGACATGGTGCAGATTGAACATTGTCCATCTCTGCACTGTGTAAGATGAGTTGTTTAATTTATGCATATCTGAATGCTAAGCCACTTTTATTAGCTACCTGATTAGGCTCTCACTAAGAACAGAGCCTGTGTTTTTATATCCAAAATGTGATCTGTTCTCATAGCAATTCCATCCTATTAGCCAGGCTGCATTTCTTCCACGGATATTTACAGGCATTCAGCCCAGGTCAGTGTTTCTTTTTACTTCTTCAGAGAAGCCCTAACCATTTTGGCAGTTCAGATCAAGCCGTATCAGCCATGAAAATGCCAAGGGACAGATGGCAGTTTTCTCTTTCTGAAAGCAATCTGCTTTCACCAAGATAAAAATAAAAATTTAGCTTAAAATAAAAATAAAAAAGGAGCTATGGGAAACCTGCAGTTTTCAAAAGGTTGCCATTAAAAACTGTACTTGTCATTTCATGCTGAACACCTTGTGCAGTGTACACCTGCAGGGCTCATCAAAATAAAACCTTCTGAAATGATAAATAGTGACCTTTGGGAGTTTTTCCCCCAAAAAATCAAGAAAAAAACAACATTCCCTGTATAAAGTTTCCCCACAATCATCAGTAGTTATGTATGTAAGAAAGCAATGCAGTTAAACAATCCTCAAGCCATTCACTTGCTGAAAATGGGCAAATCGAAAAAGAAAAGGCATTGTGGTGAAATAAGTGACTTGTTTATGGAAAAAAAAAATTAAGTATTTTAAATATTTCTTAGGAGACATTTGGTTACTGTTTATTTAGGTTTTCAGATGTGGTCACTGTGGGCTGTTCACAGAGTCAGCACTAGATTCACACTGCACTTGTGAATGAAGGGGCTGAAATGGCAATTTAAAAAGAGAGTCACCTTTATATTGTGGGACACTCTGTCTTTTAATTTTCTCTGCTCACATGTAATAATAAAAAGCATTTTTTGGGGTGTAAATAACTCTGGAAGTTCAAAAAAATTAGGACTTTCAACGGAAGATTTTATTTTACACTTATGAGCCCTCTACACCACATTATAGGGCAAATAATGTATTAGACAAGCTAAAAACTGAAGGAAATTGTGCCGCACAGATTAGATCTTTATTTGTCCTTATGCATTTCTAGGAAGGAAAATAATGTCCAGGGAGGAAAAAAATATGCACACCAGTGGTTAAAATAAACTAATTGGAAGAGAAGAACCCTAATAAAATTGCATCTGTGTACCAAAAGGAAAATCTCTGCATGCTGTGAGATCTGTGGGCAAACAAACCTTACACCAGAAAATGTGTGAGTAGAACCCTGAGAGGAACAGCTGAATCCAGGTATGGCTCTTGCTGATTTCAGCAAGGCTAGAAATAAAGTGGTGAGAACAAACACAAACCTCTTGTTGTTCTGAAGTTCCTCCGAAACCCCAGGGATCAGGGAAAATAGTTTTAAACACTGAGAAACAAATGTTTTGAGACTTGGCCTATAAAATTGGTATGTGCTGCATTAAATGCTTTTTGTATTCATGAAGATCTCGTCTCATTATCTCATTTTTGCTTTAATTTTCACTCTTAATAAGGTAAAGGTGGTATCTGTGTCCAAAGGAATACATTGTTTTAGGTGGTAAAATCTGACCTTGTCAAATTCAAGTATTTGACAAGGAAAAAAAACCAAATTACATCTTATTCTGCTTCAGAAGATGACACTGACAAAATTGAGTGTCCCCAGCCAGCACCTGAGAAAACTACTGTCCATGACATGAGTGAGTCTTATATTAATAATTAATTCTTAATTAACTCACGGCTGTGAGTCCCTCAAGAAAATACACAGAGCAAGCTCTTTAAAGAGGAACCAAATAAAAGTTAATGCTTTATGTTCATATGAAACACCATTCTTAGTGTAAATCAACTCTTGGATGTGCTCATTAGACTGTGGCAGGGGTGAGGATCAAGTTCTCAGACCAGGTTCATGCTCAGAGCTAACATGTCTAAAAACAGCGCAGAAGGCACCTGGCCATGGTGTCACCCTAAATCCTTGTCTGCTCCACTTCTTCAAAGAGGTACTTCAGCAACCCAGTTCTACTGGCAAAAAGTGCTGGCAGAAGAACAAAATCCAAAGTCATGAGTTTAGGCTGCCGTGGAAAACACTCTTTGAATTTTTAAGCACAATTATTGTTGATGGAGGCATCTAAATTAAAAAAAGAAAAACAAAAAACCAACAACAACTGATAAAGATATGGTCAAATAGAAAACCCAAATCTATTTGCACTTCAATCATCCCTGTTTCTCTGAGCTTTTGCCCCCTTCCACCAGCACTGGCCTGTCCAGGGCTGAAGGCTGAACTCTTAATTCAAATTCAAATTCAAATTGTAGCTAACAGCTCTGGCCTGATGGCTTATCAGCTAAGCATGCATTTGAAACCAGCACAGAAACCGCTGAATCATCCCATGAAGGACCTTCACCCTGGAGGGGGATTTGGGGTATCCAAAGACCACCAGGATATACGGAGCATGCGTGGTGCACATGCTAATGATATTAATGACTTCCGAGAAATTATTCGTATAGCCACTCCTATCCTGAAGAATGTAATGAATATCCATAAATTTTACTTATAACACTGTGTCTTTGGGGTACTGAGGTTGTGTGTGTTTGGTGGAAACAATCCCCACACACCCAGTGCATCGAATAAAGCAAATACCCACTTCTCTGACTTGGTCTCTGAAGTGTCTCTGGGCCCGATTGGGGCGAATCACAACCAGAAAACAGAAAAAAAAATTCTTTCTAATAAAGCTTTTGTCTTCCTTTTTTCCCCTTTCCCTGTAATTTAATTTTCCACTGTTTCACAGTCTGGTCTTAAAGAACTTTCTTTTATAATTTTATTGGATTTCCATATAAATCAGTAGCAAATTAATGCCTGCAGTATCAAATGCCAGGAAACACTGATTTTGTGGAGAGGGATAAAACCCTCTGTTAGTGGCCAGATCAGCTGCATCAGAGTGGTTGTGACAGTTCTCAGTTTTTGTCCTGTTATGCCCTTGGAGTATGTACACAGTAAAGGCTCAATGATATATTCAAAATCCTGTTTTTATGGGGACAAAAAAAAAGGAAAAAGAAAGGAAAAAAACCAACCCCAGCCATTTGGATTTGCTTAGCTGGAGGGTTTTTATTTCATAAATGCTCAAAACACATGTAGTCTTCAGCCATTTTTAAGCCTGTAAGCAGAAATACACTTGCAGATGTCATCCTGTTAAAAGTGACTGAAGTTAAATTGTCGATTTGGCTGAGCAGAAGAAAGATACACTGAGGTAGCAACTTGACAGCTCCTGTTTTGCCATGTGCTGGAGCAGTCAGGCTCAGGCACCTCTGCTCTGGGCATCACTTTCTGGAGCAAGGTTTCATTTTTTCCCCATGCAGCATTACACAGTGTGTAATTAGTGCTCATTACTGTATTAATGACAGGAGCAGACAAAGCCCTGTAGGGGAAAAGGTGAGCCCTGGAAGTGTTTAAGTCACCATTTCCCATGAAGGAAATGGATGCAGAACAGTATTGACACAGAGAACTTCTTGTCATAATGGCTTTAAAGTGATGCAGTGAGCCATCATCTCACTGCTCCAGCGAGAGCCACTAAACCCTGGCAAATTCATCAAACTTCACTGCAAAATTCATATTAGTGTGTCTGACAGTGCAATCCCTTGGCCATCAAAACACAATAAAATCCCTAAAGCTGGTGTGTGAGCAGTGCCTGGTTTTGAGCTTGATGGATATCTCTGCAAGGTCATCTCTGGTGTCACCCTCCTGTGCCCTTCTTACAAAACATGAACCTGTGGTCCTTGGGACTCCTTTATTGCTTTTGTTCATGTTTGCAAAATTTCTCTAAGGATGAAAAAGGTTCAAACATAGAGTAAAAGGACTAGCTTGGAATAAAAGAGCCATGCACTGCAATGAATGGCAGATTTATAATACCCACTGAGATGCTCTTTTTTAATCCAGCACTTGATTAATCAGTTTTACTCCTTCACCTGTTATACGGATTTAGAATAGCATTGGATTCATGCCAAAGCATAAATAAGTCAGTTATCATGCTTTCTGTGACAGAAAGACAAATTTGCTTTTTTGAAGAAAAGTGGATATTGACAAAATATACATTTCTACAGAGTGTGCACTATTGATAAACAGAGTTCTGTTCAAAAGAAAGTAACTCTTTAAACCCTGATAGATTAATTTTCCTTGGACTCATTCAGATAAGACTGTGTATTGTTCGGTTTTTTCCATTTCTGGCTGGGAATTGCAGCTTGGAAATTCAGGGCGTGCACTCTGAAAAAGATACTTTGAAATTAAGACAAACTAATTTGAACAGAGTGGTTTAAGACTGAGACCAAAAACTACCACAGTCTTTGTTAAATATCAGTTGTTTCAAAATAGCACCAACTTGTCTTCTCAGCCTTGTTGTAAATTGAATAAGGGATTTGTCCTAGAAATCTTCCTCCTTTTCAGAGCCTCGTAGTCACAACTTATCCTCCTGACAGCTGCTGTGATTAAGGATTTTAACTGAAACTCTGCCTCTGAGGAGCACCTAGGAAACCATCCTGCTTGTCATCTCCATCTTCTGAGACAATGACAGGTTTTCCCTGCACTCCTGGGGTGACTTTGTTCAATGTCTCCGTGTCAGTCTCCAGTCCCAGACCCTCAGGACTGCAAGCTTCTGTCACTGTGGGATCTTCCTGGGGTTTGTTGTCATTGCCAAGGAAGGCAAATCCCCTTGGCTTTTCAGAGGCCACTTTGTGATGCCAGAGGAGATGATCTGGAGATTTTCCTCTGAAACTCTTTTTTCAATGCAAACATCATTCCTGTGTCCATGGCTTGCAAAAATAACAAATCTGGAATGTGGGAAAAAAAGAGCTCGTTTTAGGAGGTGTCTGCAACAGGAGCTTTGTCCATCACAAACTCACCAGACTGCCAGTGGCCTTTCAAGGTTTTTAAGCATTTTGCACTCATTCCTTCCAAAAGTATCTCTGTGCTGTCATTTTTTATCATCTGCCAGAGGTATCCCGTTCTGCTCAGAGTGTTCTGATTTTGCTTTGTTCTGCTCTTGTACATTTGTGGCTGCACAGACATAGCACCCCTCAGGTCTCTGCACATCTGCCAGGGCATCACTGCTCTGCCTCTTGGCACATTTTCATCAGTGACTTTGCTCCTCCTCATGAGGAGTGCAAAGCCATTGGGACAGACTGGTCAAAACCACTCCCATTACTCCCAAACAGACTCCTGGAAGGAGTCTTCTTCAAGAGCTGATTTTTCACATCTCACCCCAAAACTGTAGTCAGGACTTGAGAAGATTTGTTGAGAGACACCAAAGTCAATGTTTCCACCTTGACCAAGCATTTGCTATCCTCTCTGCGTGATGTATTCTGCAATAGCTAGTTTAAAATGACAAACTTTTTCTTTAATTTTAATAGAGTTGCCTTCTATAATTTCTTGTTTATTATTTTTCCCATGATGTTATTTTGTCACATGGCACAGTGTCACCTCATTTGAAGAATGTATTTTTTCACACATTATGCTCCTGATAGGTTCAAAATCTCAAAGGAGATGGGGTATATTTGTTAAATACTACTCACTCCTACTTTTAACTTGTGGAAATAAGGTCAGCTCCTGAACATTCTGGTTAGAGAGTGCTGAAAACTTTTTTGACTCTGTGCTTCACCTGTCTTGCTTTATTTTCTCTTTCCTTCTAAACATGGAACATATCTCACATATCTGGAGCTCCTGTGAGGATAGAACACTGGAAATGCTCCTATTATTTCCTTTCTCCAGCTATCTCTTAGTATTTTTAGCTACTCTGCTTAGATTCAGTCTTCATGTGACAGGCTTTTTCTGAAATTTATGAAAAATGCTTCCCAAATTATCTGGAGAGTCCTGTATTACATCTTTATCTGCTTCTTTAACTTTTTGCTAACAACTGCAGGACTGTGTATATATCTATATATCTATGCATACAGCAAAGGTCATCAACAAACACAGCTGTTTACAATATTCTCATGGCAAGACTTTCAGAAAAAACCTTTAAAAAAATACTTTGAAAACTGACCACAAAATATTTGCATCCTGAGGCTCAAGAGAAGGCAATCCTGATAGTGTAAAGGGTTTCCCACACAAACACACACTGCCCTGCATATTTCAATGTGTAAACTTCCATTTCCTGAGATTCCTGGGTGTGCTGACCCCTGACTGTTTCTGTGGAAAAGGGTTTGCTGTAAAATCCTGGCAGTGCTGGTTTGGACATGGATGGGCAGGATCTCCAGCTTTTAGACACAAACCAAATGTTGTGGAAAATAAAACCAGTGAGAGGTTGCAACACTGTCAGATGGATGGGAATTTCACAGAAACAAGCAGAAAAGTTTTCCTAAAGGTATTCTGGATGTATGGAACTGTACATAACAAATAAGCAGATGCTTTTACCTGGGGCTCAGAAAAGCTGTTTCTTTCTCAGCGTCACCATTTCCCTCTGTGCCCCTTTTCCCTCCTGAGGTGGCATTTATGATACAGCAAATAATCACTGTGATACACCAGAGGCTTTGGAGGATTTTCTTGTTTGGTTTTGGTTTTGGTTTTGGTTGGTTTGTTTGCTTGTTTTGTTTCACTTTGTCTTGTTTCACTTTGTCTGGTTTCATTTGTTTGTGGGAGTTTTGGTTGGTTGGTCAGGGTTTTTTTTCTTTTTTCCCTTTCCTTCTTTCCTTGCAACATCTGTGGGAACTTAATTCAGCACCAGGTTGCTATTAATTCCTGGCTTTTGGCCTTGCACTTCTATTTTACAATTTTTATTGGTGTTTATATTCAGTCTGAATTTCACTCTGAGCTTCTGGAACCTCAGGGACAGAGTTGTGCTCCGTGGCAGTGCACAGATATATGATGTTTAAACGAGGCACAAAGCAAAAGTTGACACTTTCCCATCCTGTATGTGCACAAAGGACATGAATTGTGTCTGCTAAGGGAGTCATTACAGGGGCTTTTCAGACATTTATAGGTTTCAGCCATGAATTACCACACAGAATTTGCATGCGTTTCTAAGCTAAACATATTCTGAAGTGTTCTTTTCTGGCCTGCTGACCTTTAAACACATTTTTCAAAGGCAGGGGAAATGCTGATGTGGTTATTTTGCTCCTATGAATGCACCAAATTTCTCAGTTGCCATGACTGCACATCCTGGTGGGGTGTTTGAGTTCCCAGTGTGTTCCTACAGCCAAAGAGCCACTGGGAACATCAATCCAAGCATCCTTTCCCACAAAAATGGTGGGTGTTTGCGTGAGAGCTCAGCACAAAATCTGAGTCTCATTTTTGGGAAAGCAGACCCAGCATGCTACATCTCCCCTGTTAGGGTTGCCCATCCTGGTTGCACAATATTTGATGACTTTGCCACAGCGGGAAAATCACCTCAATGTAATTTCTGTCATAAAAGGCAGAGTGTTACCTTCATTCTGTAAAAGAGGTGCAATAATTCACTGGTTTATGTTTCATCAGTAATTTCACAATGCTGGTTTTTACAGCATCTCTCTGCTGGGGTCACCCTGTGTGTTGTACTTAAAATGGTTTGCATTTGCAGATTTTGTTGGTTGTTAATAATCACCATATAAGGAGAAAACAAAGGTTTTCCTGTATCTGTAGGTTCAGAAATCAAGAAAGATGACAGTGACACCAGCAATAACACAAGATACAGCTGTTCAGAATATACAGTATGCTTTTCACATGGTGGGCTGCCTGTAAATATCTACTTGATCTGTGTTCTTGGAGATCTCATTTTTTGGAGAGGAAAAGATAAAGGCATCACCTGGTTTGGCGTAACAGCCATCCAACAGAAGGGGCTGCACCTGCAAGGACAGGGAAATTAGGGATAATACAGTCTGGGAGACATGCTCTGTCTTTAAATCCAAAGTGTTCACGAACACTACAGGAATCAGAAACATTCTGAGCAAAATGTGGGATACTTTATGGTGGGAAAGTAAAGGTCATGTTCAGTTCCAAGTTTTGCATGAGATATTTCCCACATTTTGAATTAAATGCCATTCACCTGTTTGTGTTTTTATGAACATAGCTGTATTTTGCTACGGCTTTTTCCCCCCTGTAATTGAATATAAAAGGTTATCTATGTGTTATATTCTATTCCTGGAAGGCTAAATGTGCTCAGTTTAACACAAAATTTAACTTCAGAAGTACCTGCACTTTGCAGTAATATTTCCAGGAGGCAGAGAAGTTTTTCCCATCATGAGATCTCTCAATTCTGCCTCCCTTTGGCTCTTTCTTCTCCTGGCTCCCAGCAGAGCTTTCTCACCTGCCCTCAGACCTCAGCTTAGTTACAGACAGGTTGCCCTGTTTTGCTCCCAAGTTGGAAATTTTGCCTCTCTTGAAACTATCGTATAATAAATAAAACATAACATGTGTCAATAATTTTAAAAATCCCCATCTTTATGCCTAAATATTATCCTAGTTGATTTTTTAATGGAAACCAGCTATTCCCACACATTTTTATGAAAGAAAAAATAAATAACCAATACTTAACAAAGAACATCTCCTATATATTAATAAAATCCACCACACATGGCAAAACTGGAAAGGCTCTAGGATTTGAATGGAAAACATTGCTTGTTCAGTATTTAGCCAATTTTGCTATTCTAAGAAGGGCACATGAAATCTGCTATTTATTTATAATTACAGACATCATGCAGAAAACATCAGAGAAGTACAATTATTAGATGGCTTTCAATAAATTACATAATTATTGGTTCTCTTTAATTCTTAAAATTGCAAAAATTTCCTAGCATGTTCATTACATGTACAAAGGGGTGCATCAGGCTTAAGAGTCAAGCACCCCAAGCTTTCTAAATAAAATAGTGAGTGACGATTCCTGAAAACATAGTTTTTATTCAGTTTCTCCAAGAGTTTCAACATCTTGATTCATAACATGTGGGTAGGCCAATCCTTCTCTATACTGAATTTTGCAAATCATTCAATTTCTCTTGTCAAAGGATGCTTCAGATCCCCCAGGGATAAAGAAAATACTGTCTTTTTTTTGCCGTGTTATAACAGATGTCTCACCTGAGGACCTTGGCTGCTGACAGGGGCAGTTATACCTGCAGAAGGTAGGGACAGCTCAGTCCTGCTGAAGACAAGCTTTGATTTCTGCAGCTGAAGGCAATATTTGCATGGCAATCTGTTTTAGCAGGGAGAAGGACTCAGTGGAGATAAAATTTTCAATATCACTTATAAATGATGAGAGGTGAGAGCAACAAAAACATTGACACTAAGTTTAGGAGAGTTGCACAGCACAATGTGAAAAATGCCGTGACCAGCTATAACTCTAAAATTCCTCACAAAAGTTATTTGAAGCACAGTTATTATCCACTGCAGCACTAACACACCTTTCCAGGTATTTTTCAACCATACATCACTCTGATTTATAAGCTCAAATTATTTATGAAGATAAGGTTTCAATGGCATCCTCAGTGCTCATGTCCTTCTCAGCCTCCTGACCACCAGGGCTTGGGATGAAATTGCCTCCTCAGAGATTGTTTTGCTTTCCTGGCCCCACAGCCAGCCTAAGCTTTGCACGTCTGGCACTCAGGTCATGATATGAGTCATTTCCCGAGATTGCCAGGGAAGCACTGAGCTTGTGAATGCAATAAAAGTCTGACCTGTAACCAGCAAATATCCAGGAGAAGTGGTGTGTGAAGCTGCATGACTTGAACCCTGGTGCACAAGGTGCCCCAGATGCTTGCTGGGCCAGAGAGCTCAGCCTGCTCTGCCTCCTGCTTCCACGAAAAATAGCCCCATAAGCACTGCTAGAAAAAGGACATTTTAGGGATCCCACTTGTTTAATCTTATGCATAAACTGCTTTTATCTTTCTTTCCTTCTTCTTTAGGCTTAACACAGCATCACTGGCATATAATCTATCACAAAGACTACACAGGATCACAGCTGCTCCTTTCAGCATGTGCCAGCTCCAAGTGAAAGATTAGCAGATTCTGTACACATGTTTTAGTTAAGTCAGCATTGTTGGATGGCTTTGAAATGTGTTTGATGCTGGATTTGCTGTGGCTCAGGGTTTAACCAGCTGCCTGAGGGTGTTGGTCTGGTGGTAGCTGGGAGTTTCTGGTCCCAAGTCATAAAGAAAATTGCAGATATTTCAAAGAGAGAGAAAAGTAGTTGGTACACACAGGACAAGGACAATGGTTTGGCTTTTGTTAATACATCTTATAAAGAAATGGTTGTTTCCCTCTGCAGGGTCAAAAGAGCAGTTTAAAGAAATATGTGGTTTGCTTTTCTGCAAAGAATGGATATTCAAGCTGTCCAGACATGGCCATGGACTCAAACCCAGTCGTTCTGAGCCATGGGAGCCATGCTTGTATCTCTAGCTTGGGGCAAATACAAAGCAATTTGGCTGAAGTTGCTCCTCCTTGGATCACTTCTCCATCACAGGTGTCATCCCATGTAAAATCCCAGAGGCTGATCCAGCCCATTTTCTCATCATTCCCCAGCAATTCCTGGCCCCTTTTCCCTTCCATTTACACACTTAACAAGGCTGCACCACCTGTACAGGAGTGAGCCATTGGCATCTGTCCTGCATCCAAATGTCTGGGCTGGAGTTCAGTGTCATTCCAACAGGTGTGTGCCATAAAAATCAGAGCCATTGCAACACACGAGGTATTTCAGAGTCCATGAATGTGTCCTGCAGCAGTGACACTGCTCTTGTGCCAGCATTGAGGCAGGAGTTCCTGGGCACGTGGTGGGAAGAGAGAGCCCAGAGCAGCCCTTGATCCCTGCCTGGCTTCTGCCTTGGCTTCCACCTGAAACACCTGATTTGGCCCTCAGGAAGGGTTTAGGTTTTGTAATCATGCTGGAATGAATCTTTCCTGGAAGAAACATGTGAATATTCTGATGAGCTGTAGTGGACTCCTGCTCAAACTGCCCTGTCACTGTGATTTTGTTTGCTGATTAACTCTTCTTGTGTAAAGAATGAAACCTACATCAGTTGATCACTGGTGTTGCACACATTTTGCTCTACCAGAGTGTGTTTGTTGCTGTGATCTGTTGGACCTCATGGCTTCACTGAGGAATTCTGTGCCTTTTCCTTGGGTGGCATCTCTTCTTTTCCCCACTGCCTGAAGCAGGACAGACTTGTTTCTCTCCTCAAAATAAAAGTAGGTGTTTTCCTTAACGGAATTAATGCTGATTTATTTTTAGCAGGCTGGGAAGGCATTAAGAATTAAGCAGCCCCCTGAAGCATTTCTGCAGGGACTTACAGGACAGTGATTCATTTTCTGCATCTGCTGAGGCTGTCAGCAGCAGGGTCACCTGTGGTTTTGCATTGACTTGCCCTTTCATGGCACTTCTAATCTCATTAAGTGTGATATGAATATAATTTGCCACGTGCACTCACCATGGATATCACCATTTAAACAATGCTTAAATTTTATTAAATCCTTATTAATTCCCTGACCAGAAGATGGAGCTTTTGGGCCGGGAAATCCTTCTTTGGGGCTGGAAAAAACTTATTTTGAGGAAATGAATGATTTCAGGGAAATTTTACAGCTTTTGAGGCATTTGAACACCCTGTTTCAACTTACCCCAGAACACAAGCCAGAACTATCTCAGCACATCTGCTTTTCCCATGCTGCTGTCCATGATGTTCTGGGTTCAAAAGGTAAGAAAACAGTCAAATTCTCAGATGTTTTGAAATCTCACCAGAATTTTCCCAAAATTCAGACTTCTTGAACTAGAACACATAAACCCCCAAAACCTATGGGTTTCAGCATTGCACTCATCTCAAAAATTAGTGGTTTATTGAATTTGTCCCCAAAATCTGTTGTCACTCATGCTATCCTCAAAATTCACTATATTTATTACACTCACTGAAAAATCTGAATTTTGGTTCACCTTATCTCAAAATTGGCTTTTGGGGGTGTAGTGGTTTTGATTGGCCCAAAACATCAGCGAACCTATAGTATTCACCCCCTTTCCTCCTCTACAATCCACAAGCCAGGTGGGGGGGAGGGGGCAGGGTGTGGGGTCTCTTTTCAGTCCACAGAGCAGATTCTCGAATTTACTCATCACCACAATTCTTCTACTACAAATACTCTTTATCTCTGCTTGTTTCTCTCTCTCTTCAGACAGTTTTCTGCTCTCACCCCCACCCTCTTAAGAAGCAGTCTCTGCACTCACCCCCCCCCCTTTTTCCCTCTTTGCAAACTAGCAACACAGACAGGGGGCAGGTTGAGGGGTCTTCTGGTCAGTCCAATCAGGAAAAGAGGTTCTCTACTTAGCCAGGGGTCCTTCCCACGAGAGACAGTCCTCTAGGAACTTCTTTGGCGTGGGTCCAATCTCATGAGCAACATCCCGCCCAAATTTTTGCTGCAACATGAGTCTTTTGTCCATAGGGTGCTGTGCAGACTCTCCCGAGCTGAGGCCAGGCTGCTTCCATGCTAGGAGCAAGGCCTATCTCTCTCAGTCAAGGCCTTTTGCAGTTTTAACTCTTAGATGAGACTCCCACTGGTTCACAGTCTTTTCCAGGCATCCACCTCCTCCTCTGAGAGAGAGCTGTGGGTGTATTTCTGCATCCTTATGGACTCCATGGGCTGCAGGAGGAATTTCTGACTCCCCCATAGCTTCCACCACGGCTAGCAGAAAGTTTCAGCTCTGGTGCCGGAAGCACTGGAGCACCTCTTTCTCCCCCCTTCTTCACTGACCTTGGCACTCTCCATGCTGTTCTCCCTCACATATTTTCACCTGCACCTCCTCCTCCTCCAACTACAAAGTGAAAGAAGTGCGCGCCTGCTTTGTTTTGACTTTTTCTTAAATATGTTTTCACAGAGGCATAACCAGCACCTCCAATTGGCCCAAACTTGGCCGGCAGCATGTCCATCACCTTCAGAGCCATCAGAGATTGGCTCTGCTGGACTTGATGTAAAAACTTCCAGAACTTGCACTCAGGACACACAGGAGCCATCTTTGTGCCACACCCCACCCCTCAGACACCTCCCTAGGCCTACTAGAACAGCTTCTGAGGGGCTCAAATTTCTCCTAGATGTTAAAAACACTTCGCTGATGTTTTGGGCCAATCAAAACCACTACAGGGGGGCATTTTCACATGCCTACCCCAACCATCCAAGGTACCTTTGCATATCCTTTCCCTTTCCCTCTTTTTTCTTTCCTCTTTTCCTCCCTTTTCCTTTTTCCTTCCTATTTTTTGTAATTTCCTCTTTTTCCTTCATTTTCCCAATTATTTTCTTTCTTTTTCTTCATTTTTGCCTTTTCTCCTCTTTTATCTAAATCCCACTTTTCCATCCAAATCCCCTTTTGGCTTTTCCATTCCTTCATCTTTTTTCCCTTTCCTATCCCTTTTTCCTCTCTCTGCTCCTTTCCTCCACTTTTTTCATTTTCTTCCACTTTTTTAATTTCCTCACCCTTTTTTTCCTTTCCTCCCCCTTTTCCTTTTTATTTCTTCACTTTTTGCATTTTTTGTTTTTTCCTTTCTCCCCGGTCTCCTTTTCCTCCCCCTTTTCCCCTTGCTTCTCTTTTTTTCCTTTTTCTCTCTTTTTTTCCCCTTTTACCCCTTTTTCTCCTACTTTCCTCCCTTCTTTCCCTAGTTTTTCTTTCTTCCCCCTTTTTCTATTTTCTCCTGTTCCCCTTTTCCCCCCCCTTCCCCCTTTTTCCCTTTTCCTCTCTTCTTTCCATAATTTTCCTTTCCTCCCCCTTTGTTCCTTTTCTCCTTCTTTTTTCCCCTTTTCTTCTTTCTTCCTTTCATTCCATTTCTCCCCTTGCTTTTGTTCCTTTCCATCCCCCTATGCTGCTCTTTTCTCCCCCACATCTATTCACAAAACTTCCAATCCCACTGCTCCCAACACCAGACACAGGGTGGGGGAAAGAGGGGAGCTTAAGGAGCTTTCAGGTGGATTTTCCCACTTTCAGGTCTTTCCTGCAAAAAAAATTTATCAGTTATTAGATCTACTTTTGCCCTTACCTGCCTCCGGCCCCGTTTGATCCCCAGCTTAGCTCCGTATCCCCAAAGAGCTCCGTTTTATCCCCAAATCTGTGAAGAAAACACAATCCCAGGACAGCAGATCTGACTCCTCCCTCGATTATTTTTTAATTTTGGCAGACAAGGGGGAGAGAAAATTACTAATCCAGGCAGCCTCAGGGGACCACCCCACCCAATGATGTGAGATAATTTTTGGCCAGAAAAGGTGAAAACAGGGAGAAAACCAGGGTTTTTTTGTCAAAACTGATGCCAAAATTGGCATTACCAGATATGGAGTTGGGGGGTTTTGCCCAATGAGGTTTAAATTATCCCACAATGACAAGAAGGTGAGGGAGCAAAAATAGGTTATTTTTTTGAGAGATAGAGAATGTGTTTGGTGTAAAAACAGAAGGAAAAAGAAAAAAAGGAAGGGGGGAGGGAATTTTTTTAAAATGCGATTTGTGGATCGAGGAATGGATGGGACCAATGCGCCCAGGCCAATGGCATGAGATGCAGCAAGGGGAAGTACCAGATCCCTGCCCTTAGGTCACAACAACCCCTGCAGCTCCAGGCTGGGGGAAAAGTGGCTGAAAGCTGGAAAAGGCCCTGGGGGTGCTGGTGACAGCAGCAAAATGTGAGCCAGCTGTGCCCAGGTGGCCAAGCAGGCCAATGGCCCCTGGGCTGTGCCAGCCATGGTGGGGCAGCAGGAGCAGGGCAGTGACCATCCCTGTGCTGGGCACTGCTGAGGCCACACCTCAAGTGCTGTGTCCAGTTCTGGGCCTCTCCCAACAAGAGATTGAGGGGCTGGAGAGTGTCCAGGGAAGGGAACGGAGCTGGGAAGGGTCTGGAGCACCAGGAGCAGCTGAGGGAGCTGGAGGGGCTCAGCCTGGGGAAAAGGATGATCAGGGTTAACTTTATCATTCTCTACAACTATCTGGAAAGGAGGTTGTAGCCAGGTGGGAGTGAGTTTCTTCTCCCATGCAACCAGCAGCAGGACAAGAGGAAATGGGCTCAAGCTGTGCCAGGGGAGGTTCAGGCTGGATATCAGGAGGAATTTCTTCACAGAAGGGGTGATTGGGCATTGGAATGGTCTGCCCAGGGAGGTGGTGGAGTCACCATCCCCGGAGTGTTCACAAAGCAGCTGGATGAGGCACTCAGTGCTGTGGTCTGGTTGTTGTGGGGTGTTCAGTCAAAGGTTGGACTCTATGATCTTGGGGCTCTATTTCAACCTCATGATCCTGTGATTCTGTGAGCAAGGGTCAATGGTGGGGAGGGGTAAAGTTGTGTTTTGTGTGTTTTGTTTGTCTTGTGATGTCCAAGTGCGTTGCAGAGGTAATATTTTAGGGTTGGTGGGTCTGTGCCAAAGTGTGCATTGTGGGTTGTGTCTGTCATGCTCATGGGTGCCACATGCATATGACTTCATATTGTACAAGACCTCAGAAATTAACACCCAAAAAGGCAATATTTGATTAATTCTGTCACATTTCACCTCAAACCCCATCAGTTCCCTGGAAACTGTGGGAACAATGAGCGTGATGGTGACATGAGTGTGATGGCATCACCAGAGGTGGCAGGACAATGACAAGGACATGGACACTGCAATGTCTTGGCTGCAATTTTATTGCTCTGGTAGAGGTTGACATGACCTTGACCTTCACAGCAGTGTCCTCCTCAGTGACAACAGTGGCAGTGGTGATGTTCCTCTGCCTCATTCCCCTCGATTCACCTAGAGAAGATATCGACAGCCCAAGAGGTAGAGCCACTTTCTGCCCAAATCCCCAATATCCCCAAAAAATCCCAATATTCCCCCCAAAATTCCAAATTTTCCTCCCAAGCTATCCAATAAAATCTCTGCTTTTCCCCAACACACTCCCAGTTGTTCCCAAAATGCTCAATTTCCTCAAATTCTTAACTTGCCCCAAAATTCTCAATATTCCAAGATTCCCACTGTTCCCCAAATTCCCAGTCTTCCCCAATAAATCCCCAGTCTTCCCCTAAATTCACAATGGTTCTCCCACAGTCACAAATTATCCCCCAAATCCCCACTTTTCTCCACCTCATTCCTGAATTTACCCCCCACATTCCCACTTTTCCTCAACATTTCCAATTTCCCACCCCCTCCCCCAAATTCCCACTTATCCTGAATATTCCCAATTTTCTCCTCTAAAAACCCAACTTACAACCAGCAGTCATTGTCCTTGTTCAGCTGCGGAGGGTCCACATCTGCCTCCTGGAAGTCATCCACACGAAAGACCCAACGTCCCGGAACCTTGACGTTGGAGGTGGTGGTGATGTTGATGATGGCATCAGTTTGGGATCCAGGAATGTTGTAGAAGTTGGTCTCATCACCACTATTGAATCCACCCTGGAAAATAAGGGGGCAATCTAGGAGGGCTGACCCCACTCAAAGGGGTGGTGGGCCCCCAAAATGATGTTAGGATGTGACCATATTTGGTGTCCCCCAGACATGGTAGGGACCAATCCATGACCTTCACTATCATGACCATCATCTCCAGAAGAAGGGTGGGCAACCTCCTGTCTTCTTCATCATCATCATCATCATCGCTATCGTCTTTACCATCTTCAATAGCTGGGACAGGCTAACCACTGACCTTCATTATCATCATTTCTAGAAGATGGGACAGGACAACCTTGATGTCCCCAAAAAACATGGTGGGCCAATCCTGGACCTTCATCATTATCATCATCATCCTCAGGAAATGGGATGGGCCAATCCCTGACCTTCATCATCATAATCCTCAGAAGATGGAGTGGGACAACCTCCTCCCCCTCCTCCACCCATCCCACCTACATGTGCTGGGGTCCCCCCGAGTCCTGTTTCAGCATCCCCGTCACTCGCTGCCCCCGTGGTCCACTGGATGTCCCAGTAGTTGAAGATGATGTAGAACATCTTGGAGTCAGTGGTCAGCACAGCCTGGAAGGTGTTGCCCTATGGAAAAGGTCACAGAGGTCAAGGATGTGTCATGAAGGTCAAGGATGGGTTCTGGAGGTCAAAGATAGATCAGTTAACAAGGCCACCAAGTGGGTCAACAAGAGCCAATGAGTGATCTTCATGGCCCATGGACCTCACCTTTTGGGAGGTGGAGCCATAGTAGGCCACGTGGTCCCAGGTGGCCACCAAGGCCCAGGTGGCAGTGAAGGGGCTTTTGGGGAAGTATTGGGTGATGGCCTGGCTGATGTCTGCCAGCAGCGCTGGGTCGGTGCTCTGGCGGTAGAAGATGTCCCCACCCAGCACATTGTCCACATCTGCCCAGAAGGGAGCCACGAAAGGCTGCTCATCCACCAGGGGGAAAGGGTCAGGGGTGTACTGTCTGACAGGTGCATCGAAGGAGATCACCCCGTTGTTGTTCACCTGGAGGTGACACCAGGAGCTGGTGGGAACAGGGCTTTGGGGGTGCAGCACCTTGGCTTGTGGTGTGGGGGCTGGAGATGGACCCTACAAGCACCCCAAGAACCACCACTCATAGGACTCCCCAGCTCTCCAACCCCTCCAGACCCACCATGCACAGGACTCCCCCAGGACCCACCAACCATAGGAACCCCCAGTCACACGACCCCCCCAACACCCCTGAAGCATTTCAAAATATTCCCCTGAATACCTCAAAACCCACCAGCCTCCCAAGACACACCCACAGGACCCCCGAACATCAAACACCCACAGGACCCCCAACACCCACTGAACCCTCGAAACCCCACCAACCTCCCAAGATGCATCACCCACGGGACCCCCTGAACATCAAATATCCACAGAACCCCCCCCAACATCCACCACCCTCAGGACCCTCCCAAGACTCACCACCAGTCGGATCCTCCAACACCCACCAACACCCCCAACACCCACCAATGTGATTCCACAGCACCCACCCACACACCCCAAGATCCACCCCATATGGAGCCACCCAGAGCCAACCAAGTGCTCCCAGACTCACCACCCAGAGGACCACCAAGGACCACATCACCACCCACCATCTTCAGGACCCCCCAAGACCCTACAACCTCCCCAATACTGCCAGTCTCCTCAAGATCCCCAAACCCATCTGAAGATGTTTCAGTGTCCAAGAACAAACCCCTCTATGAACTCAAGAAGGGTTGATTCTGGGGACACACTCACACACACACATACACACACACACATGTACACACAAAAAAAATTAAGTAGAAATGGAGGGAAAATTGGGAAAAATGCAGGAAATTCCCCAAAATATGGAATTTGTGGTGACCTACGAAGGCGGTTTGGTACGTTTTGCCATAGAAGGTGAAGGGAACGGAGAGAGCGATTGCCTCGGATGTCCCATCATCGTGTTTGGGGTTTGTTTCATCCCCCTGGTGAGGTCCATAGGGATAGAGAAGGGATCCTGCAGGAAAATCAGGATTTGGGAACTGCCCCCAAGTTCCCACCCAACCACATGTATTTTGGGGTGAAACCCACCAAATTTGGATTTTCTGTGGTTACCTAGAAATGGATGTGTCTCCTCCACATTTTCCATGGTTTTCATGGTAAAACTGGGGTGGAAGGGAATGACCCCAGAGGAATTACATGGGTTACACATGGATTTTGGGAGAAATAGTGGGAAAACAGTATGATGTGGGTGGGAGAAATTTAAGTTTAGGTGGAAATGTTTTCATGGGGAAAACTCCCTAAAATGTACCTTTTTCGGATACAGTTTTGGTGTCCACCATGGATCCTATAGAAGAATAGGAGAGAATATGAGTCAATCCGTCATTTTTCCACTAGGGATGAAAATTACACTTTCTCAGAAAAAAAACCCCAAACTTTACCTAAAATCAGAAGGAAGACAGCACTGGAGGGTGACATCCTTGACTCTAAAATAATTTAAAAATCAGGAATATTAAAAAAAAAACCCAAACAACCAAAACTAAAAAACTAAAAAATCCCCAAACAAATAAGGAAACAAAAATCCTTCCCTAAACTGATGATGCAGTAGAATGAGGCTCCAGAGGTAAAAAACAATCCATATTAAAACACCAAACACACACCTTCCCCAGAAATTTTCATTGTGGGGCTATTGGTATGTGTGGTATTTCAACAAGTTTTTAAAGAATTGAAGTATTTGAACAGTTTGCTTTTTAATTTAATTAATTTCAGTACATTTTATAGTATTAATATAATTTAATTTGGGAGCTTTTAAAATTTAATTTAATTTTTTAATTTTTAATTTACTATGATTGATTTTTAAGTGAAAATTTTATTTAAATGAACATTAATTTAATTTTATTTTTTAATTCTATATTAATTGAATTTTTATTTAATTGGGTCTTTAGATTAATTTTATTTTTATTTATCTTCTATTTATTTTGATTTTTATTTAATTTTATTTTAATTTAATCTTAAATTTTTGCCATTTGAGTGCATGAATTTAGGAATATTTTCCCCTTCTGTGCTCCAATTCAGGATTTCTTGCCTTTTTTTTTTTCTGCATAAAATTAGGATTACTTACACTTTTTCATGCATTTTTAAGTCATTTAAAGGGACAAATCTTTCATAAATCCATGAAAAATAAGGATTTTAAAGAGACAGTATTCCAAGGAATGACCAAAATCCCACCAGAATAAAAATTCACTCACCTGTATTTCAATGAAGTGAAGAACTGCAGCCTGAAAATGAGCTCAAACACCCTCAAATGCTTTCCTCTTGTCCTCCTTCTTCTTTTATCAAAACAAAAACTATGCAAACACGTGATTTGCCAACTTTCCACCCATCCAACCTCTCTGACCTCTCCCAGGATTCTTAAGAAAGGGAAATTTAAAGTCACATGCTGGGGATTTTGGGCTCCTCCAGATGTATTTTTTTTAAGTTCAGTGAAGCCTTTTTTGAATAATTTTGGGGTTCTGGAAACACCTCTGGATTTCTCCTCACCCTGCATGGGGTTTTTGTCCCTTTCTATACTTTCTATTTTCATCACCTGATTTAATTTATTTAAACAAAAAAAAAAATCCTTTCAAAATTATTTTTTCAATTATAGATCCCTTATCTCTTTTTATTTATCAGGAAGAAAATAGATTATCCCTGATTATTTGGGATTTTGAGGACTTTTTTTTGTTATTACGAGGCTAAGAGAAATCTTTATTATGTACTTTGGGTTTGGTTTTTTTTTTTTTGTTTTTAGGAAGAAAAAAGAAGCCCTTATACATTGGAATTCTATTTTTTGAAGGAAAAGAAAACCCTTTAAAACACCCCAATTTTTACTATCTGGAGGTTTTTCATAAAAGTAATTAATAGCTTGTTTTTTAGTGATTTTTAAAGGAAAAAAAAAGTTTACTGTCTTTATTTTAAGGAAAAATTATTTTCCATTATTTACCTGGTGTTTTAAAAGTATTTTTAGCAGAAAAATCTCTTATTATCTCTCTCCTTTTTTCTTCTTATTTTTTCAAGGAAAACCCCTTTATTTGCTTATATTTTAAGAAACCTCATTGTCCCCAGTTCCAGATGGGTTTCTTTAAGCTCTTCAAAGTTGTTTTTCTTTGTCCAGCAGCTCAGCTCAGACTTCTCCAGAATCCTCAGCTGGGACTTCTCTCATTAATTTGGGAAAAAAACCAGACCAATTTAGGTCTGTCTCCCTGGAGACAGTGAGCAGGGTTTGAGGGAGGGCAACAATCCCGAGGAATTCACTGGATTTATGGAGAGGCTCCATGGAGGAGAGTCAGCCAGGATGTCCCTGTGGGCTCCTCACCCCTCAGCCATGGGGGTTCACTACTCCCGTGGGACCCTGTCAGTGACAGGATCCACCCACCCATTCCCAAATTCTCCAGAATTTTGGGGTCAGTTTCACAGCCCACCCTCCCTCCAGCCGGGTGGGATGAATGGTCAGTGTAATGCTCACCCCAACCTCCCTGACTTCACTCAGTCCTTGCCCCACAAACATCCCCAGGACATTCCTGCAAATCAGCAGCAATAAACGTCTGTGTGAGTTTGCTGGAGAGAGCCAACAACATCGGTAAAAACTCTCCCAGGGCCTTGCAGGGAGAAGCAGCAGAATTCCAAGGAAAAGTTAATGCTGGGAGTCTCTTTGTGTCACTGCTTTCAGTGTCTGGTGACAAAAGGCATGAAAATCAGATTGTGTGAAATTTCTTCCTATTTGGAACATGGTGGAAAGGTGTGCTTGGTTTAGGGCTGGTTTGGTTTGGTTTGTTTTCCCTCCCTGATTTAAGACTTCAGCATAACCCACGGCTTTTATCTGCCCTGCTAATGCTGTGGTGAACTGCAATATTGCACTTGTGCTTGCTAGAAATCTTGCTAAATGCTTGTTTAAAAGCTCATTTTCATTAGTATCTTCTTGTCCAGGGACATGAATACTGAATAGATCATGCCAATTCTGATTCATGTTAAATACTGGTTTTCCTTTTCTCTAGATTGGACCAAACTTTCAGTTTAGGTTAAAGGTTTACAAATATAATTTGAATTAAAATAACCGTGTGGTATTGAATTTCAGCTGTTTCTTTCTATCCACTGTGAGGAACTGCCTTGCTGGCCTCCTATCCACAGCAATAGACACAACCTGGAAAATCATGTTTTTCAAGGCCACCCAAAATTCTGGATGGATTCCTTTCTGAGTACCCAACTTTCAGCTCCTGAAGGAGGCTCAGTCCAATGGCACCAATTCCATCTGCTTGGAAAACTGGCTGTTGAAACACCTGAAATTGGGCATTTGGGTTCCTATTAGTTTTAAACCTTGGCCTTAGAACTCAGCGCTGTGAGTGTTTGTTGCTGTGTTTGACCTCATGAGAATGTTGCTGTTGTTATTGTAATTTCATGGGACTGGAACCAGCAAGAGTTGTAACAGAGAAACAGAACAGATCACAGAACACTAGATTTAAGCCTCACTCCCTTCTGCCCCAGCAGCTGTGACCCTAAACACAATAAATTGTTTATTTTTCTGGTGTTGGGAGAGAGTTGACACTCCAGCCACATTTTCCATCTGGAACCTTCACTCCACAGCATCCCAGCAGGGTGGCCTCTCTCACCTTCCCCCAAAGGCTCTGGAAAGGGCTGTGCTGCAGCACTTGGTGAAACCCTGATCTGGTCTGATCTGATCTGACCAGGCAGCTCCTGTGTTTCATTTCCTGTCGTGCTGATGATCTTCGCAAGCAGCTGGAAAAAGTTTCGCCTGAAGGATCATCTGTCCCGCCCAAGGGCAGCCTCGGTCGGGAGAGGAGAGCAGGCATGGCGTGTGTTAATCAGGGTCCCCAGAGCGTGGCAAGGACAGTCTGACCCCGTCACGGGTGGCACAGAAGCTGTCCCCAGCGCTGGCACGATGCCATCAGTCCCTGCTGCAGAGGCTCCTGGCTGCTCCAGAGTACCTGGCTGCTCACCAGATGCTGCTCATCTCTGAGTCCTTCAGGAAACCTGTGTGCAATTATCAGGGACAAGCAGATTCACACTTCTTTTCGTGAGGGAGGGACTCTGCATACTGGCCAAAGTGTTTGCCCATTAGGATCTCCAGTCAAACCTAAAAAGGCTTCCCAAAAAGCCTCTGACGCCCCAGAGATGCAGCACAGCTTCCACTCGCTGCTCTGCAGCAACAGGAGGTCAGCAGTGGTTTAGTGCTGCACAGAGTTTATGCCATTAGCATCCATCAGCTCAGGTTTGCAGGGAAAGCTCCTCTATCTGCTCTCTAGTGGTTTCTCTGTCCACATTTAAATACCTGCGCTTAAATTCCTTATGCCCCCTAATAAGTGTAGAGAGAAAGAGACACTGAGAACACCTCCCTGGCTGGCTTTTGGGTTTCGTTGGTGTTTACCATTAGATGCAATAAACCTTTTAGCAATAAGCCTTTGAAAAGAATAGAAAATGTGAGGAGACACACAAAGAAACTCATTTACAGCTTTGCAATGAAATCTGAACATACATTATTAAATTTGCGATTCGACTGGCTTGTCATATTTAGGAAATGAAAAACAAGGAATAATCTATTTAAAATGGGCATGTCTGTTTCATCGAAACCAGCATCCTTTTTTGTAAGTAAAGGCTCATTTTAGAAATATTTTACCCATAAAATTAGAAAGAGTACATATTTACTGCAAAAAAAAAATGCTAGAGCTAAAACTCAGATTTAAGAGAGAAAGATTTAAAAAAATTCCACTTTCATTCCCTTCCTTATTTCAAGAAATAAAAATTTCCAATGCCTAAAATAGGTTTAAAAAGTAAAGTATTATCCTTTTTTTTAAACTGAAATTGACATGATTTAGAATAACTCAGTTTGTTTTCACATATATTTTATTTCAAAGCTTTAAGATTTTAAACTACAGCTTTCTTGGCAAAAACAACTCTGAATTAGCAAAGGGTTTTAAGAGGTGCAAAAGCTTCTGAGTCAGAACTCAGTTCTGCATTACCTGGAACAGATGGAAGGCTTTGAGCACACCCTGATATTGCCAGCAGCTCCACTTTACCCTGCCTGTGTGGTTTTACATTTCAGTCCTGGATCTGAACCACAAACCAGTCATGAAACAAAGCTGGTCCATCAACAGAACAAAACATTTTAGGATAAAATTTCAAGTATTTACCAGCCATTTATTAGTGACTGAATTACATTTGTATTAGGATGCATCTGTTCATTGTGGTGTTAATTAACAATCTGCCATGATGACAGCTGTATTGTGCTCTGAAAAGCTGACCAGCCCTGCATTAGAAAGGAATTTTATTTGTTGCCAGCAATTTCCAGCTACAGTTGAGACGAAGCTCAAATTACATATTTAACTTATTCTGAGAAGTTATTTATTTTGATCAGACTGTAGTTATTTTTGTGATGTCATTGAATGCTGCACAATGCACTCAGGCTTCCTACAACCCAGGGAAGCGAAGGGCAGCCAGATAGAGAAGATTTTAGCAAAAAGTCGTGTTTACCATTGACCAGTTAATATCCACAGTGAGTTATAAATAACATTTTCAGAAGAACTAACTTTTTCTTTATTCTAAGTATTGATGAGACCCAGCTGAAAAAACCTTTGCATTGGAAAATTTTGTGGGAGAGAACTGCAGTGTTCTCCACAGAACAGATGGGGAAGGTAATGGATATTTTACATCCTCCTTCCTCTTTTTTCTTTTTTGTTCCTACCAGGCAGACAGAT
>NW_028147416.1:0-25001 GCF_008360975.1 Lichenostomus cassidix | reverse complement strand
TTATGTTTTTATTAAAGTGTTTGTCATTCTTTCATACATTTCTTTAAAAATAACATAATCTTTAAAAAGTGCAGTATATTGGAAATCACCTGTCCTATATATTAGTATAAAACTACATTTCCCAGGGTGCATTTCCCTGGCCTTCATGGGTGGTCACTGTAACTTTTTTCTTTTTCTTCTCTCAATGCAGAAATAGCAGCATTGTTTTTCACTATGTCTGTCCTTAAGCTATCTTAATGTGAAATAATGATTCTTTGCCCCCTTCAGCCATCACAGAGCAAGAGAGCAGTGTAAAGCACAGGATTGCTCAGTGATGGAATTGTCTTACATTTTAAGGAAGCAGCATTGTTTGGTAGTTATAGGTTTAGGGCATGCAGTTTTTTGCTACTAAATATTGTAAAAAAAAAAAAAAAAAAAGGTGTTTTCAGTGTTTTCTCAATCACCTGTCTACCATTTCTGTAACTTCTTTCCAAAAATACCCATTTATCAATTTGTCTGAACTACATCTTTATCTGCCACAGCGCTGTTTACTACCTAAATCAACAAAGTTGTATCTCTTTTATCTTGACTGAATAATGTTCTTTTCCTTTCTCTCCTCCTACTGTGAGTCATTAAAATATGAGAAAAATTTTGTTCTTGTTTAAACTCTACACAGTGGCTCTGGACACCCCACTTTTGTGGTGGTGACTCAATGCACAGTGACACTGAGAATTGTCTCACTTTTACAGGGAGGAGAACTGCAGTGCTGACCTGGTTGCCATCACATAAATGGGCTCTTTGGACTGTGAGATTTTTCTTCTAATGATGCTGTAAGGAAAACTTCAGCTTCTCTCTCCAAGAGTGAAAAAGGGTGCTTATAGAATGAGAGTAGTTGCTTCATTTATATTTCTTTTGGTAAATCAGAGCGACCTTGGTTTCAACGGGAACAATACATATTTTATAGAATCTTATAGTTATTTGGTTTGAAAGTGGCCATAAAGATAATCCAGTTCCAACCCCCCCCCCGCCACAGACAGGGACATTTTCCACAATCCCAGGTTGCTCCAAGCCCATCCAACCTGGCCTTGGACATTTCCAGGGATCCAGGGGCAGCCACAGCTTCCCTGGGAAACCTGTACCAGGGACTCAGCACCCTCCCAGGGAAGAATTTCTTCTTACTGTTTAATCTAAACACAGTCTCTATCAGTTTAAAGTCATTACTCCTTACCCTATCACTATATACCCTTGAAAAAGTCCCTCCCCATCTTCTTTGTAACCCCTTTAGGTACTGGAAGACCACCAGAAGATTTCCCTGGAGCATCCTCTTCTCCTGGCTCAACAACCCCAACACCCTCAGCCTCTCTTAATAGGAGAGCTGGTCCAGCCTTCTGATAATCTTTTTGACGTCACACTAATATTTATATTTTTTGAATCAGACTAATAATTTTTCTTAGCTCTGACTGGAAGGCAGTGCCAGTCCATGAGTCATGATTCTTTACCTCCTTCCATCTTGTTTACTGGAAAAAATAATTCTATGCTGCTCTTGCTTTCTGTGCAGTCTTACTGAAAATAATAATGAGTCTCTGTTTTTCCTTTCTGCCTGCTTGCCTCCAAAGGAGAATAATATTCAATAACAACTCCTCAAAGCCTGACCTCTGAACCAATGTTCAGGGAGATTAAGCAGGACAATTAGTAAAACCAGGACAGGTGACAGTATGTCTCAGTGTGTATGAGGGGGAAAAAACACTCTTGTATAAGCCCTAATCCTGGGTTTTGATTGATTTTAACAGACACTTCAAAACCTTGCCTAGACTCTCAAGATAACTCCTGTGTGATGAAAATTCTTACACGATGAGTGTTTCTGTATAATGCAGGCTCATTAGGGAGGGGAGCTAGACTCTCCTTGAAAGACACAGCATATTTCTATCAATTATTTCTCTGGTGGGTTGACCCTGGATGGACACCAGACACCCAACAAGCTGCTCCATAACTCCCCTCCATCACAACAGAGAGGAGAAAATGAGTCGGAAAACAAGATATGAGTCAAGATAAAGGCAGTTTAATAAGAGAGAAGCCTCATGTGAAAGCAAAGGAAGAGAAAAGATTTATTCTCTGCTTCCCATCAGCAGGAAATGTCCAGCCACTTCCCAGGATTCAGTGTGCCTGGCAGCTGCTCCAGAAGACAAATGGTGTAGTAAGGGACTAATCCTTCTCCTTCCAAGAGAAGAATCTTTTCTTGCTGAGCTGACACCAAAGGGAATGTTGGGTCAGTGTTTCTGGCTGTGTCTTCTCCCAGTATCTTGCCCACTCCCAAGCTAGTGGTAGAGTGGGGATGTTGGAGAGATGTCACTGGTGCTGTACCAGTGCTGCTCAGAGTAGCCAAAACCCTGGGGTGTCATCAACACCCTGATGGCTCCCAATGCACAGCACAGCACTGGGAGAGCTGCTGTGGGGAAAATAAATTTCATCTCAGACTGACCAAAAGCGGCTTGTTAGCAGTAGTGAAAAACCACAGGATTTATTTTCTTGGTTCTAATGGGGCTTTTTACCTGTCATCCATTTAATACTCAAGGTATCTTTCTAAGAGCTGCTCAGAACAGACAACTTTTTGTTCACTCACAAGGGGTCTGTGGCTCCCTAAGAATATTTGAGGATTGGCAAATCTTCATACAAATTTTATGGCTACTTTAATTTATTAGAGTCTAGCCAATGTAGATGAATTATATCTGTATTTAATGTTTAGAAACCTTCTGGTTACATGACATTTTCAAAAAGGTGTTGCATTTTTTCAGGTTATTCACTGTTGACAGGAAATGTAACCTTGTGAATCACAGGCAATTTAGGTATGATACTAATTCTTAATTTAAGAGGTTTTGTTAGGTTTCAATACATACAGAATCAAAACCTTTTCCCTTAAAATTATTTGTAACTTAGTTTGCAGAGTTTGGCAATTTGCTCTCAAAAATTCACATTTAGCATTTACCAGACGGTTTTGTGCTTTAATTCCCTGAATCTGAGATTCAAATTCCAATACATAATTAAAGTTTTAACATTCTCAAGACGACATGAATGAAAACAGAGAAGTAGTTAGGTATAATTTTCTGATTCTGATTACATTAAGAAACCTGACCAACCATACCCCTGTGCCACATCTGTTCCACACATAGATGTATAAACCTATCAGACTTCTAAAATGAGAGACGGGTTCCAAAGGGTTGTTTAGAAACCGCAGTATGAATTCATAGATTGCAAGGAATCAATCAGCGATGCATTTACTTTGGTTCCAAATGAGACTCGGGATACAGGCTAGGCTGTGAAATTATTCCTGTCACCAGATGCTGTTTGTCTGCTTCTGTGCTCTAATTGCTATCAATAATTAAACACAGGTCTCTGATTCATATGCACAGAGGCAGAGATTCTTAAATTAAACATTTTAAAGTCATTATAGTACATTTTATATGTTCAGCTAAACACTGCACTCAGGCTGATTATGATTAAATACACTGATACCAAATTACATATTGATTCCATAAATATCAACGGATACCCAGAACAAATAAGATTCCTACCAAATAGAAGGAACATTTTCATTTCAGGCGACTAACAGAAAGCAGCTTATATTCATTTATGTATGATATGTCGCACATTTTGCAAAAAATGGCATCTCCCAGTTGACCTGCAGAAAACACAAAATAATTTCCATGCATTTGGAAAACATCAAATGCAGACAATGAGGTGCACCCAAGTCTGTGTGACTGCCACTTGGAAAGTCAAGTTTGAATGCAAGTGAAGCTTACACTTGTTAATCAGTCTGTGACAGGCATGATGTTTTCCAAACGATGTCCCCAAGGTGATTGTCACTCTCTTTAAATAGAATACAGTTTTCAGTAAGTCTGGAGGAAAAAAACAAATTGTGCATTTTGAAACTGTGTTTACGCTTTGGCAGGCTTACAAGGTGATGACATACTTTCTTATGATGATTGCTATTAGTCATGCTACTGTCCTGCACAAAGGCTTGGCACACTTTCAAACAGAAGCATGATGATGATGATGATGATGATGATGAGCCATCTCTGGTGATTCATTCTTTCCACTCCAGCCACTGAGGTCACTGCAGTATGACCACAACTATCAGGTTTGGAAAGCCTGAAAACAGTTGGAAAACAGTTCTTCTAGAGTCTGATGCCTCTCTTCAGACATTATTCATCTGCTTGTTCCAGACCTTTGGGACTGTTGTCCACTGTTTCCAGAATCCCACGAGTTTCTTTCTGTGACTTCTGGTCAGGACGAGAATATTTCAAACCACTCAAATATCCCTTGGCTAGAGTTTATTTCTTTTGCAAGTCCAAGGCAGGTTGTCTTTTGAAATCTGCATCTGGAAGTGAGTCCGATTCAGAGTTGTACTTTATTTCCTTTGATAAGTTGCCACTGAACAGCTCTGGGAGGCCACAAATCAGGGGAACAGAGTCTTGTTGAACTGAGGTTACTGAAAGAAAGTGATTTTCCTTAGACTTTGAAAGACCCCATTCTATTTGTAAAACAGCTCTCAAAAGTAGTTTATGCATTGCTAGTAGAGTCCCAAAAATGTTAACTCTAGTGAAATTGATGCTTTATCCACTGGTGAAAATATGAAGCAGACACAGCAGCAAAAGGAAAAAGGATATTACTTTGGTTTTAATAGAATCTTAGGTGCACACTAGTCAAAGTTGTAAACACACCTAGAAGTACACTGTGTGCAAAGTGTTCACCATTTTTATGGACTTTAAAAATTAGCAAATCTACCTAAAATCCCCCAATAAGAAACTTAATAAATGAAGTAATTTTCCCCCTATTCTAATTACACCCCCCCCCTCCAAATGAGACTACAATCTATTTTAAAAAAACATGTTTTAAAGAGGAGGCTCCATCTAAGGACAGGGATACCGGGGCCGCCCCTCCGCGCTGACCCTGAGACAGGAGCGCGGCGGCACTGGGGGAGCGGAGCCGCCGGTACTTCGTGCCCCCGATGCCATCTTGTCCCGTTAATCCCCGACGGTCCTGAATGCCCAACGCGGCGGGACCGCCCCGCCCTAGGGCTCCGGTGCTGCCGCGCCGCCGCCGCGGGCCGTGGAAGGGAGCAGGGGACAGGGGCGAGGTACCGTGCAGCCCCGGAGGGGACCCTGTGCCCCGGGAGGCTCCGTGCTCCCTGGGAGGGTCGGTGCCACCCGGGAGGATCCGTGAGCCCCGGGACGATCGGTGCGCCCGGGAGAGGGTCGGTGGAGGCCGAGAAAGCTCCGTGAGCCCCTGGGAGGGTCGGTGCCGGCTGGGGAAGGTCCGTGAACCCTGTCGAGGGTCGCAGTGCTCCCGCCCGTTCCCCCGCCGCCCCCGCGTCCCCGCGCCCCCGGGAGCGAGGCCGGGCCGGGCGCAGCCCCCACCTCTGTCATGAGCCGGTCCGCCCCCGTGTTCTCCTCGTCCTTGAAGATGATGTCGGGGTTGTAGTTGGGCACCAGGTCCCTGAAGCGTTCCGAGCCCCGCAGCACTTTGCCTTCCGCCTTCCCGCTCGCCCCCAGCGTCTGCTCGGGCACGTTGGGCACGAACTGCTTGTAGAGCAGAGGCGAGAGCTGCCGCCGCCCCAGCCGCCGCCGCCCCACCGGGCCCCGACCCGGGCCGCAGCCCAGCACCGGCGCGGCCAGCAGGCAGGCGGCGAGGCCGAGCAGGACGAGGGCGAGCAGCCTCCACCGGGGCATCCCGCCCGCCGGGCCCCGCTGCCTCCGCGGGCCCCGCTCAGTCGCCGGGGGCACGGGCGGCTAGGGCGGGCATGGTCCCGGTGCGGCGGCCCCGGGGCTTTTAGAGGGTCGCGGTGCCAGGGGCGGGTCGGCGCCGTTTCCTTCTCACACCCACGGTGCCGTCGCTTCTGCGGGATCCGCGGCCGCTCGGGACGACTGACCACCCCCTCGTACCCCCCCCGCCGGTGCCGCCACCCACTCGGGGCGCCGCCGGTTCCGTGCCCACGGTATCAGCACCCCCTCGCCTGGCGCTGTACCCCGGTCCAGGAAAGTCCCCGACACAGCCCGAGCCTTAGGGAAAGCCCTCGCACCACTGCGTCCCAGCGCCGGGCACCGGCACCCAGCTCCGGGCACTGCCCTGGGTCTGGCACCGGACACCCGGCTCCTGAGGCTGTCCCGGGACCGGCACCGGGCTCTTACCCCGCGCTCCGATCCTGCTCCCCCTCCCCGTCTAAACCCCGCGCTCTGATCCGCCTCCTCTCGAGAGTCCCCGCACTGCGCTCCGGCACCCGAACCCCCTCCTTATCCGGGTCCGAACGCCGCGATTCTGGTCCTGGGACCTCTCCTGTCACCGCCTGTTGAGACCAGGGATCCTTCTCTCCCAGTCCCGGTCCCTCTTCTCCCGCTGTTCCTTGCACCGAAGACACTCGTTATCCTAAGGCTGTGCCGCCGGTATCCGCACCTGCTCCGTCCCCTTGGCACAGCCCCGTTCCCGGGACCCGTTCCCTGGCACTACCCCTGTCCCCTCTGTTCGGTCCCGGTCCCCGCTCCTGGCCCAGCCCCCGGTACCGGCTGCCTTGGGTGCTGCTCGGCACCGTACGCCGCCCTCAGCCGCCCCGGCCGGGCTGCCCCCACCGTGGCCGCTCGGCTTCGGCGCTGGGCAGCCCCGCCGGGCCCCGCCTCGGACCCGGCCCCCGGGAGCGGCGGCAGCGGCGGCCACATCCCCCAGGGCCGCCCCCGCCGGGCTGCCCTGCCCGGGCCGGCCCCTCCGCGCCTCGGGACCGGGGCATCCCCGGAGCGGGACCGGGCTCAGCCAGGGATCGAGGCACCGCCGAGGATGGGGCCGGGCTGCTCCGGGACTGGCACCGGGCTGCAGCAGGGACACGGGCGTCTCCAGGAACGGGGCACCCCCGGGACCGGGACCGGGACCGTGCCTCTCAACTCAGCACCCTAGAGCTCCCGGCGAAGCACCCAAGGGTACCGAGGGCCCCGGCGAGGGCACAAGGCAGCAGTGGAGGGCTGGGAGCAGGTCAGGGGGGTCCCGGCCACAGCGGCCCCCCCACAGCTTCCCCGCAGCCCCGGTGCCAGCCCGGGGTGACTGGGAGGGGAGCAGGTCGCGGGGAAATCGCGGGCACCGATGGCCTCATTTCCTGCAATATAAACCAGGTTTCCTGCGCTTCCTGCTCGGCCCCAACCGGGGGGGGGGGGCGAGGGGGGATCTGGGCCCCCCACCCCCGCCATGGGGGGGCGGCCTGGCTCGGCCCCAGCCGGGGCAGGATGGGTGGGGGGCCGATTGCCGGGGCAGTTTCCGCTCCAGCCGCGGGACCCTCCAACCCAGGAGGTGAAGCCTCTACTTTACCCCTTATTTGGGGTAGCTCAGCCTGTACCCCGAAGCTGCATGAAGCCCCCAACACCCCCAGGTTCCCTCAGCTGGCAGGGAGCTGCCCCCACCTGCAGCCCTGCCTGGAAGAAGGTCGTTAACCTCAACCAGGAAAAGGGTTAATTATGGTCCCCAGGGAAAGAGGGGCAGGACTGTGACCCCCCCAGGCAGGGACACCCCACCCCTGCCCTCCTTCTATTCTTCCCTGCCTTCGGGGGGAATAAAACCCCCAGATTCAGATATTTTTATATAAAAAACAGCCACTATTTATTGCTCCAAACAAGTTCTGTGGTAACAGAGACCCGACATACTCATCACATCAAGCTGCCAGAGAGGGGGGCTTGTTCCCTGCACCCCAGGCCCCCCCATTAGGGACCTCGGGGTGGGTAGGGGACAACCAGTGCCCCCCTTGCAGCCCTGGAGTGACACAGGGATGGAGTGTGGAGTGACTCTGGACAGGGAGCACAGGCCCCAGCCCGTAGTGTCAGGACAGCCCCAGGTGGGGCAATATTTAAAATCCAACCAGACTGCAGGGAACAGCCTGGAAGGAGCAGCCTGGGGAGGTCGGGGGGGGCATGAGGTATGTAAACGGGGTGGGGGGGCTGCAGCCAGCACAGCCTCGGGGAGACCCCACACCCCTTGGGGATGTATGGTGGGGTGTGGCTCAAGGCCAAGGCTCAGTAGCACAACATGCTGAGATGGAGCAGGGGGGCAACCCCCCCAAAAGTGTCTCAGCTTTCCTGGGGAGCTCTGATGTCCCTGAGGCACCAGGGGCTATCAGGGCCAGCTCTGTGGCCATCACAGTGAGAGGGGACACATCCCTGTCCCCCCAGCCCTAGCAGGGCTTGACAAGAAGCTGGCAGGGGGTTAGCCCCCCATGGGGTCTCAGCTCTCCCTGAGGGGCTCTGATGGTCTCTGAGGTATCAGGCGCTATCAGGGCCAGCTCTGTGGCTGGCAGCCACCCTGGGGGCCACTGTGGTGGCGGGGGGGGGGACACGTCCCTGTCCCCCAGGCCTAGCAGGGCTTGCTGCGGGTCCGGCAGCGCGTCACGGGCAGCGGCAGCTTGTGCAGACCTGGATACAAGGAGAGTGTGAGAGGCAGGGTGGGGGACAGGGACACCTCAGCACCCATCCCTGTGTCCCCCTGTCCCTGTCCTCACCAAAGGCACGGATGAGCTCAGCCTGGACAGCCCAGGAGACCTTTTTCACCAAGCACAGCGTGGTGAGCCCCGCAAAGCCCATGTTGTAGAGGAAGACAATGTAGAAGTTCCCCAACCAGTTGAAGCGGCCAAAATCCCCCAGGAGGTCAAAACGAGTGATCCCTGCACAGGAGTTGGGCACACTGGTCAGGGCACCCCAGTTTTTGGGTCACCCCCATCCAGGCATCACCCTGATCCCTCTGGGGGGCTCACCCAGCGTCCTGGAGAAGACGGGCAGTGCTGAGCTGAGTACCAGCAAGGAGACACAGTTCCCGATGATCTGGGGAGAAGGAGGAGGTTTGGGGGGCTGCAGTGCTGCTGCACCCCAGGCTGGGGAAGGGCCAGAGAACTGCTGGGGTCCTGCCTGACAGCGGGACACTGTCCCCTCGAGTGGGGACACCACACAGGGACACACAAGCAGTGCAGCCTAAGCACCCCAAGGGGAGCCCAGGAGCCCCCCAGCCCCACCCCACTGCCCCACCTTGGTGAGAGGGGTGTCCTGCCGCTCCGGGAGCAGCCGAGTGAAGAGGGGGGAGCTGTAGAAGCCCACAACAGAGGAGACCATCAGGTAGCTGCAAGGAGTGTTAAGGAGGAAAACGGGATGGGATGGCGCTGGGAACAGTGTTGGGGACGCAGGGGACATCACTGGGGACACGAGTGCCCTCCTGAAGGATACAAAATGAGGACAACCTGCAGTGCAGCTCCAAAGGAACCAAAGATGGAGAAGGAAACCTGGCCCAGGGATGCGTCCTGCAGGGAGAGGAGGGAGTCAGGCTGGGGAGGAATTGTCCCCAGAGCAGCAAGGGACGTGACTGTGCTGTCCCATCCCCCAGCCCAGGTACCTGGATGCCCCGTGGCATTGCAGCATCATCCAGCAGCAGCTCCAGGACGTGGAAGCAGACGATGAGCACAGATATGCCCTGGGAGGAGCAGGGAGGGAGTGAGGGCAGTGGGGAGGATGGGGACAACCCCCAGCTACCCTGGGAGCCCAGGGCCACTCACCGTCAGCGCCAGGAGGCCCAACATGGCCAGGGGGTAGCCCAGGTTCCTCTGCCAGGGCGACGCTCGGTGCCGCAGCTCTGTGGCAAGGATGTGCCCAGGTGAGAGGGGAGCACAGCTCCCACCTCAGGGCACGAGATTGAGAGGGGCCAAAGTGCCAGGGTGGGATGTAACAGCCTCCACCGTCCCTCCACAGAGCACAGGCTGCCAGGGACCCAGTGCTCCCAGTGCTCCCAGTGCCAAGCTGGAGGCAACCCAGGTGTCCTGGCCTTCTCCCCTGGGATCCTCACCCAGCTTCCGCCTCTTGCTCCGGATGGCGAAGAAATGCTCCCGCAGCATCTCCATGTCCAGATTCAGCCAGCAGGAAGCTTTGCCTGCCAGGGGGGAGATTCAAGGGGCTCAGAGGGGATCAGGGCTCCTACGTGGTGGGGCAGAGGGGCCCCAAATCCACCCCATGGTCCCTTTTCCCAACCAGCAGCACCCACCAGAGCGGATCCTGTGGGACACAGCGGCTTCCTCAAACCTTGCGCAGCTCAGCTGCTCATCCAGGTCTTCCAGGAGCTGGGGATGGGTGAGGAGCCTGTGAGCGGCTGGTGGGGTGTGTGAATGGCTCCCCGTGCCCGAGGTGGGAGAGCAGGTAGCCCTGGGGGCTGTCAACCCCCAGGCTGAGGTAGAGGGATGGGAGGGACACCTCCTTACCCGGGGTTTCACCAGCAGCTTCCCAGTGACGGTGAACATGGTGGAGAGGCCAAAGGGGGTGCACACTGTGGTGGGAGGAGAGGCTGAACAGGGTGGGCCCTCCCCACACCCCCAGAAGGATCCTGGAGGCTTCAGCCCTGAACCACAGCCCCTCCAGACCCCATTTGCACAGAGCACCACCAGGGCCTCGAGGGACATCCCACAACTTACGCAGCAGAAGCAGGACACCGAAGAGCGAGATGCAGGAGTAGAGGTAGGGCAGATAATATTCCCAGAGATCTGTGGAGATGGCAGGATCAGGCCAGTGGCACCAGGTGTCCCTTGATCCACTCAGTGCCAGGGTCTGATCCTGGAGCAGGGATACACCCCAGCAGCACTCACCATAGAGTGACTGGCGACTGGCAGCGCCGTTGCCCATGATGGCAGAGGCCACCCAGACCATGCCCAGCACCAGCAGCGTCAGCAGCAGCAGCACCACCGACGTCTCATACACCCTGGCCATGATGCCCTGCAGGAGTTGGGTTAGCAGGGAGCCATGGATGGAGGGGAGGGGGGGGACATCTGCAGGATCACCCACCTTCTTGGATCCTGCAAACCCTTCCGACTCGGTGAAGAAGTAGGCGAAGGGCATGAGGAAGACGAGGGATGTATTGGAGAAGAGGAAGACTAAGTTCCAGAGGCCTGGAAGAAGAGGAACAGCATGGGGTGAGCTACCGGGCAGGGCAACCCTGACCCACAGACTTTGGGGTGACGCCAGGGTCACCCCATACACCCACCATGAATGAGGGACCCGTTCAGCCACTGGATGTAGTAGTTCTGGGGGAAGGAGAGCAGCACCTCGTTGCTGATGATGGAGAAGGGCAGGAGGAGGACAGCACCCAGTGCCACAGCCAGGGTGAAGGTACAGAGCCCCAGCCTGCCGGAGGGACAAGCAGCACCTCGGGGTCAGGGTTCCTCTGGGTGTCATAGCCCAGCTCTGCCCCCCAGCGTCACCAGCACCCACAGGACACGGTGTCCTGGCTGCGGAAGAGGCTGAGTACCACGGGGGACAAGCAGGAACTTACGCAATCCTGTTGACAGCAGCATCCTCGTCATCGTGAACTGCGGGGACAAAATACCAAACCAAAGGGCTGGGGAAGGCAGGGCTGCCCAGAGCATCAGTCCCTGCCCCTGCCCAACCTCTGCCCACCCCAAATGCTGCAGAAATCCTCCCAGGGAATTCGGATTTTGCTCCCACCCAGGGCAGCTGGTGGGTGCCCTGCAGCAATTGGTGTCATGGGCAACCAGGCTGCGGCGGAACTGGAGCTCCTGGGGGAGGGCAAAAGCAATGGAGGAACAGGAAAAGCCCTCGGGAGGCTGAATGTGGCTGTCAAGGTCTGCCTGGCTCTGGCAGCTCCCGATCTCTTACCTGCTGTGAAATCCGTGTGCTTCTTAAAGTGGGTTATGATGAAGTGGCAGAGGATGTAGAGGCTGGCGAAGAGCAGGGCACAGATCTGCAGGCAGAGGAGTGTGGGCAGTGCAGGCATGCCCTGAGGGCAGGGCTCCTAGCCCCGGCTCCTACCCCAGCCCTGGGGCTGGTCAGCTCCACCCTATTTGTTTTTCCACTCCTGGCCCTGGTCACACCCCACTCGTGTGCTCACACCTATCTGATCAATGGGGGCTGCACACAAGCTTCACACATGGCTGCCCAAAGCTGGTACAGCACCCAGGCCAGGGGGGCTGAGAGCCCCCCAAGAAGCACTGGGTCAGCCTGTGCTGGCAAATCTGTGACCCCGTGGGACATCCCTGAACTGCCCGAGCCCACAGCCCTCGCCCTGCTGGCACCAGCATCCAACAGAGCGACGGGAACAGCCTTGAATCAGGCACCGAGGATATCTGCAGTGTGCCTTCCGCCCCCGCTGGAACGCCGAGGTCAAGCCAGAGCAGGCGATGTTCAGGGAACACGGCGACCTTTCATCCCTCTGAGCACGCGTCAGGATGAGGAAAGGTTGCCTGAATCCTCCACCTTGGCACAGGTGCGGTGGGGAGCAGCTCTGGCACTTCCCTTCTGCCGAGGGGTGCTCGGCTGGCTGAGGGTCCCTGGGATCTGCCAGCGGGATGGGGTGGCCCAGCTCTGGACTCCCAGAAGGGCACTGCCCAGCATGTCCTTGTACTCCTGCTCCCACCCAGTGAAGGGTGTCAGGCTGCAGGTCCCCTCCTGCCATGGGCTGTATCCCACAGGTCAGTGCTCTGCCTGGTGGGGGGACCCCCAAAACCTCCTGAACTCAGTGAAGCGGGGGCAAGCAAGCTTTGTGCTGCCTGTGACGAGCCAGGGGCTCACAGGTGACACACAGCTCCCCAGGATGGAGGTCTGGGGAGATCCAGGGCAGAGGAGACAGGCTCTGGCCACCAGGTCCTCCCTGTAGGCACCGAATTTGGCTGTGGCAAGGTGGCCTCGGCACTGCTGGTCATAGCCCACTTGGCTGCCCTGCACGCAGCATCCCGAAGGCCCTTAGGAGATGCCAGGACCAGGACATCCAGGTCATCCCCATCCCTGAGCTAGTGGCAGAGGGAGCAGAGGAGCACACCCAGCTGGCTCCCCCAGGTTTCGGGGGCTCTGTAGGGCTCCTTCCTGCTGACACCGAGCTGCCGGCCTGGGGACAGTGACAGAGCCAGGAGCCTGGCAGGGAGCTGGTCCGGCTCTGACACCGCCAGACCCCAGCACCCCCAGCCCTCCCAGCTCGACGGGCGGACTCCAGAGCCGGCAGAGGGGTCTCGGCAGGGGCCCAGAAGGGTGCAGCCCCGGGACCCCGCTATCTGCTGGGCACACGCAGCCGCCGCGGCTGTGGCCCCGATAAGGACGGGGTGTGGAGCACCGCCACAGCCGGGCCGCGGAGCTGCCACCGAGGATCTCGACGGTCCCATGGAGAGCTGCGAGCTCCCAGCCCTCCTCCCACCTCTCCCCGCCCCGCCGGACCCCTTCCCCCGCCCGCCGCCCCCACCGCGGCCCGCGGGCACTCACGATGCACTCGCGGACCCTCTCGTGGAAGAGCTGCTCCCGCACGGCCAGCGCGTCCTGCTCCACAGGGGCCATGCTGCGGCCAGCATGGCAGGGCCGGGCGGGGCTGCCGCGGGCAGGGGCAGTACGGCAGGGCCGGTACCGCCACTCCGGTCCAGCCGCTCCGGTCCCGCCGGGAATCGCCGCTCGCAGCCCGCCGGGTCCAGCCCAGCGCCGCCGCCGCTAGCCCCGCCCCTCCCGTAGCCCCGCCCCCACGTCCGGTCCGCGCGCCCTCGCGGCCTGAAAGGGCCCAGCCTGGCCCCGCCCCCTGCCGCCCATTGGCTGCGCGGATTGAATGAGGCGAAGCTCATTGGTCGAAGCGCGGCGCGGCGCGCACTGATTGGCTGAGAGCCCGCCCGACGCTCCCACGGGGCAGCGCAGCCCCCCGGGATTAGGCGCGGGGATGGAGCTAATCCTGGGACGGAGCTAATCCCGGGCGCGTTAATCCCGGGAAGGCGCGGGGGGCAGGGCAGGGCAGGGCAGGGCTCCCGAGGGCTGAGGGCACCGGGCAGGGCATGGGGGACATCGCTGACAGCTCATGAAGGAGCCCAGCAGTATCCCGGGTGAGGCCCCACCCTGCGGCACCCAGGGATGGGGGGGCTTCACCCCCGCAGGGAAGGGCTGGCCAGTGCCAGCTCGGGTAGCAGCAGTACTATGCCAGCTGCCTCACTGGGCACAGACAATAGGGACAGTCTGTTCCCATGGGATGGGGCCAGCCCGCCCGGGCATGAGCAGGCGCTGACACAGACGGTTTGTATCCGACACATTGTAGCTTCTCTTAAAGCCTTTTATTCACAGACACGGTACAGACACATGGAAAATCTGCATGATCACATCCGAGAGGGCAGCATAGCCCCTGGCCGAGCCCACGGGGCCAAACTCCACCCAGTGCACAAGGAAGCTCAAGTGTTTGAAGCAGACATTTCGTGGACATGCGACAGCGACAGAAGGAACCCAGCATTTAGTATTCCTCCCCTTCCTCTTCTCCCTCCCCTTCCACAGAATCCACCCCAACCTCCTCATAATCCTTCTCCAGGGCAGCCATATCCTCACGGGCCTCCGAGAACTCCCCTTCCTCCATGCCCTCCCCCACATACCAGTGCACAAACGCCCTCTTCGCGTACATCAGGTCAAACTTGTGGTCCAGGCGAGCCCAGGCCTCGGCGATGGCCGTGGTGTTGCTCAGCATGCACACGGCGCGCTGCACCTTGGCCAGGTCTCCCCCAGGCACCACCGTGGGCGGCTGGTAGTTGATGCCCACCTTGAAACCAGTGGGGCACCAGTCCACAAACTGGATGCTACGCTTGGTCTTGATGGTGGCGATGGCGGCGTTGACATCCTTGGGCACCACGTCCCCGCGGTACAGCAGGCAGCACGCCATGTACTTGCCGTGCCGCGGGTCACACTTGACCATCTGGTTGGCCGGCTCAAAGCAGGCGTTGGTGATCTCGGCCACTGAGAGCTGCTCGTGATAAGCCTTCTCAGCAGAGATGACAGGGGCATAGGTGGCCAGCGGGAAGTGAATGCGAGGATACGGCACCAGGTTGGTCTGGAATTCTGTCAGGTCGACATTCAGAGCTCCGTCAAAGCGCAGGGAGGCTGTGATGGAGGAGACAATCTGGCTGATGAGGCGGTTGAGGTTGGTGTAGGTGGGACGCTCGATGTCCAGGTTGCGGCGACAGATGTCGTAGATGGCCTCGTTGTCCACCATGAAGGCACAGTCGGAGTGCTCCAGGGTGGTGTGGGTGGTGAGGATGGAGTTGTAGGGCTCCACCACGGCCGTGGAGACCTGCGGGGCTGGGTAGATGGAGAACTCCAGCTTGGACTTCTTGCCGTAGTCGACAGAGAGCCTCTCCATAAGCAGGGAGGTGAAGCCAGAGCCGGTGCCACCGCCAAAGCTGTGGAACACCAGGAAGCCCTGCAGCCCTGTGCACTGGTCAGCCTGCAAGGTGGCAAGAGGAAAACAAGATCAAACTGTCAGTAATTCTGAACTTTAGCTGCTACTGACTTGGCCAGGAAGGCACATATTTCCCCTAAGCATCTCAGGCCTTTGGGCACCTGTGCCACCTCTGCTTCCAGCCAAAGCACCCTGTGATTCAGCATGATCTGCTTGCAGGGAACTGGACCCCTTCCTGGAGGGATCTGGGGACATTCAGCTGCTTGCTCATACAACCCCAGCAATCTGCTTGAGGGAGGGGGGAATCCATTAGTGCTGCCCCAGCAAGAGTTAAATGCTTGGCACAGCTGCTCATAAGCAGTTGATCAAGCGGGATCAGAGTCCAGATCAAGGGGAAACCTCACATGACCTTAAAAAAGGGATGAAATAAGGTTTTCCCAGGGACACAGATGACCCAGAATCCCACAAGCCCCATCACGGCCCTGGCACATGCCAGCCTTGGGGGCACATCCTGGCCTGGCAGGGTCACAGAGCCCTGAGAAAAGGGATTCAGCCCAAGGGGAAGGGAAGGGGCTGATCCTGATCTACACTTATAGGATCAAGACCCCACAGGGAGCCAGGATATGCTGGCAGACTGACACAAGATTCACAACAAACCCATTGAGGTCCCACCAGGAAGGCAGCAGGTCCCTACAGGGACAGCCCCACCCTCTGCCCCTAAGTGCTGATGGGCTGAGAAGGATCTGCCCAGGGACACCTGGAGCTTCCCTTTGTCCCCAGACCTCCCGCAGGGACAGACCCACCCCACGAGACCCCACAGCACACTCACCAGCTTGCGGATGCGGTCAAGGACCAGGTCGATGATCTCCTTGCCGATGGTGTAGTGCCCGCGGGCATAGTTGTTGGCCGCATCCTCCTTGCCCGTGATCAGCTGCTCGGGGTGGAAGAGCTGCCGGTAAGTCCCTGTGCGCACCTCGTCTGCGGGGAGAGAGAGCCCCGAGCCCCGTTAGCACCCAGCGCCCACTCCCAGCGCCGCCCCGCCGGCCGCTCCCCGCCGGCCGCTCACCGATCACCGTGGGCTCCAGGTCCACGAAGACGGCCCGGGGCACGTGCTTGCCGGCCCCCGTCTCGCTGAAGAAGGTGTTGAAGGAGTCGTCCCCCCCGCCGATGGTCTTGTCGCTGGGCATCTGCCCATCGGGCTGGATGCCGTGCTCCAGGCAGTACAGCTCCCAGCAGGCATTGCCGATCTGCACGCCAGCTTGGCCCACGTGGATGGAGATACACTCGCGCTGCGGGGGCACACGGCACTGGGTCACCCCTTTTGTCCCACCCCAGCATGTCCCGGAATGTCACCGAGCTGGGAAGAGTCCCTCCCAGTGCTGGATGGGGTCAGATCTTGCCCACATGCACCCACTGTGCTCAGCTCCGGTGGTCCCATCCTGCTAGTCCCACCCCCAGGAGTGGAGACCCTGCATCAGCTGGTGCCATTCGCACCCTACCACCCCGACAGAGCCAGGAATTGGCTTTCCCCAGGGTTACTGCTGGTCCCCACTATTCCCATTCCCCCCCATCCCTGGCTCGCATGAGGACAGGGACACCTCACACCCTCCCCAGGCGGCTGCCTACTACCCAAACCCCAACTGTGCCCCAGTGTCACCCCAACCGCAGGCTGAGCTTCGCTAGGGTCGCCCAGGCTCTGAGGAGGGAGGTGTGGGGTGACACCCGTGCTTGGGGACAGACTGGAGCCACCTGTGGGCAAAGCCCCGGCGGTCCCGTCACCCCGCAGCTGCCACCATCTGCTCCCAAATGGCGCCCAGGGAGGACATTTTCCAGCCCGCAGCCTGAGCAGGGCGAGGTCAGGAGGAGGAGGAGGAAGAGGAAGCTCAGCGCAGCAGCGGGGACGAGACTGCAGCAGCTGACACGGAACCGCGGGGATGGGCCGATGGCGTCACCCCCGGGGGGTCGCGCACATTCCCGGCCGCTCCCTGCCCCGCACCACCTGCTGCCGCGCGTTCCTCTCCCCCGGGGCGGGGGGAGTCCCGCGTTTGGGGGAGATCTGGAGCGGGAGGTGTCCCCCTTGATTCCCCCCAGGAACCACGGAGCGGGATCAGCCTCATGGGCTCGGGTGGGGGGCAGAGAAAAGGGAACTTCATGCTGCAGGGAGGGGTGAGGCTGCGGGGGTCCAGGGATGGATTTGGGGGGGAAGGGTGGGTATGCGGAGGGGCGGGGCTGTGCCCCTGGCGAGGGGCGGGGCTGTCCCCCCGCCGCGCGCCTTCCCGCGCGCGGGAACGGTAACGGTCGGGCTGACCCCGCCCCCACCGGTGGGCTACTGGAGACCACGTGCGACCACCCCAGCAGCGCTGCGACACCCCCAGGGGTGACCCCTCCATCAAGGCCTTCACCCGCTGTCCTTGTTTAACACCCCCAGCCCCTGCGCTACCCACCCACCGCTCCTACTGTACCCCTATCCCCTCCTAACTTTGGATTCGGTTCCCCCGCACCCTTATATCCCCCAGCCCTATTTCCCAGCCTTCTATATCTCCCCCCGCCTCTCCTTCCCCCTCCTCTCCCACGCACTCATTCTGCCCCAATTCCCGAGCTCCCCAGCTCCAGCCCTTCCCCCCTCTACCCTCCCAATCCGCGGGGTCGTCCTCCCCCTTTCTCCAGCCCTGTTCCCTCACCATGGCTGCGGCTCGGTTACTCGTCCCGACAAGCAAGGAATCGACGCAAGTACCAGCTACCGCCGCCCCCGGGCGCCCCCCTATATACCAGCCCGGGGGGCGGACCGAGCGTCCCCACCCCGCGCTCCTATTGGTCATTACGCCTGTCAATCCGAACGCTCTTATCGCGGATTGGCTGAGGCAAGTGGCGCGCTCCGCCTCCTCCGCCCTCCGTGCTGCGGGGCTTTGGGGGGGGGAAACCTCCCTCCGCGGGGTGCACCCCCCCTCCACCCCCCCCGGCTTGCGAGGAGCCCCTCGAACGGGGAGATCGGGGTACGGGGGGTCTGACCCTCCTGCGGTGCTCAGCCTCCCTTGGTACTGCGTTTGCGGCGTAGGATGGGGGGGCACAGCCGTTCCCGCCCGCCCCCCCCGCCGCCATCGCCCCTCCCGCCCGGTGCGGCTCCGCTGCGGAGGAAAACTGCGACATGGGGGGGGCAGCACGTGCTGCCGCGCCCGGTGTCCCCCCCCCCGTCCCCAGGTTGTTAATCGGCTTCTACGGACGGACCCTCCCGCCCCATCTGCACCGCCCGGCCCCCCCTCCCCGGCTTATTTGCACCCCGGGGGTTCCTCCCTGACCATCTGCAGCCTGCGGAGCCCCCCTTCCCCCGCTCAGCACCCCCCGGCCCATCTGCACCCCTCAACACTCCCCCCCAGTCCATCTGCACCCCTGGATCCCCCTGCGGGGTCTGTACACCGGCGGGGTGGACCCCGCTTTTCGGGGTGGGGTTTGTCTCAACACGGAGGGTCTCCCACACCCCCTCCGCCTTCTATGGGAACCACCGTGACGGCCATAAATCAGGGGACGTGCTGGGGGTCCCACTGTGCCCCCCAACTCGGAGCAGCTCCCCGCCCCGCTGCGAGGCCACGGCGAGCACCGTGGGGAGCCAAGGGGGGGCCACCGCCAGCTCCCACCTAATCCCCGGAGCTATTTGCACCCAATAATCCGCCTTCCTGTTTTGCCAAGGGCTTTGCGGAAAACCCAGCGGCCCCTTCGGCAGCGCACGCTGCCAGGGGGGCCCCGCATCCCCTCCCGCCCCACCGGAGCCACCCCACGCCGGGGTCACCCTGCAAGCGGGACCACCCCGGGGTGGCGGGGCTGGCGCGGCAGCATCCGCCGCAGCTGCACTGCAGCGGTGACGTGGCTCCCCGCCATTTGCCTCGCCGGCCGCGTGGCCGCAAGGCCGTTCCGTTCCCACCGGGAAGGAAGGGGTTACTCCCCCCTTTCCGGGCTCTTTCCCACCCCCCATCCCCGCTCTCAGTGTGGGGGTCCCGGATGGCACGTCGGCTCTGAGCAGCGCTGCTCCCGGTTCGGTTCGGTTCGGTGTTTATGGAATGTGTGTTCCCGGGGGGGTCGTCACCCGCCCCCCCATCAGATTCCCAGCGCATCACGTCACCTCTGGAATGGTGTTACCATTTGGGTCGCTCAAAGAATCGCCGGCAAAAGCGGGTTTAGTATTAAAGTGAAAGTGCGACAAAATTCGCTGGCAACTTCCCTGTGTGACTCACTCGATAGTGAAAGGCCACAGGAGAAAACGGGGCTAAAACTTAAAATCAATTTATCTAAAATGAAAATTGGCCGAATATGAGCTAAGGGAAGGCTGCGAATGGGAAGGAAAAGGAACGATAAGGGTAAAATGGAATAATGGAGATCCTCCCTCATACGGGGCAGAGTAGGCTGGGGATGGGAAAAGAATGATAAGGATGAAATAGAATAATGGAGATCCTCCCTCACATGGGGCAGAGTGGACTCACCACCCTGTCATCAAACTGAGCCCTGGGCTTGACCAACTGTTTAAGCCTAAAGGTTTAACAGCACTTAAACTTAATCCAGAGCTTAATTTAAATAATTTAACCAAAGATCCATACAGAATTTCCCATAGGCACAATATTAACTCACAAGCATATTTTATTTATGAATCTAAAGTGCTTAAGAATCTGAGAGCAGCATTCCCAGCACATTTGCTCTAGAATATTCACCCTTGTACACACACATACCTGAAGAGTATGTACAGGTGTAAATACCTGTGAAAAATCCACCTTGAGTTCAGTATTGACATCTTTGTGCCTTTGTGTCTTCTCAGACAGGCCAAGGGTGGAGCCCTGAGTTCTGGTGCATCAGCCCAAGCTCTGTTGTTCATTCTCTGAGGATCCCAAACTTGTCCCTGAGAGTTGTCCTGTCCTCACCTGAGGTCCAGGTGAGCTTAGAGGGTCTCACTCAGGACCTGCTGGTTATAACATGGCCAGTGTTTGCTTTAGTCATCCTAATGTTCTAACCTGGCTACAATTTGGATCAGGAATTTCCTTTGATATTTCAATAACAAACATGTTGTCACACTTGGGTTGTAGGGTTGATAAGAAAAATTTGTTCCCAAGGCCGTGCCTTAAAATCCAGGAGTTGGCTTGACAACACAAGTTCCTGGGAGCCAACAGTGGTGATGATAAACTCATTAAGACCTAGCCTGAGCTCACAGTGCAGCCCAAAGAGGGAGGGGTGCATCACACAAATGAGGGTCCCAGGGGTTCCCCACACCCCCACCTGCAGCACCCGCTCGAGTTTCACTCTGCGTTCAACTTCCCCTTCATTATTTATCCCTGCACGGAGCCAGGAGGCAGCTGTGAAAGGGGAAGGCAAAGAGGCTCCCCCCATTCAGGGGGGCTACTACTACATCCCCCCTGGGACTGGGACCAACAGGGCCAACTCCTCATCCCTGCAAGAGCCAGAGGGACTTCAGGACACACTGTGGGTGGTGATGGGGGAGCCTTGTGTGTCCCCAGACATCCAGTTCAGTGAAGGGAACCCTCTCATCCCCAGCACTCCCAACCCTGGTGTGCACAATATCCATTCCCCACCCCAGGGAAATGCAGCCCCTCCACTGCCCGGGAGGAAGAGGCAGCAGAAATACCAAAGATTTCTGGCAAACTGGGGAGCTTCAGGGATCTCCAGCCCACCAGAGGAGTTAAGGCCCCTAATGTGCTCTCTTGGCTCCTGGTCCTAAGAAAACCCAACCCTCTCCACTTGGGATGGGGACACAACACCAAGCCCAGCAGGACTAGGACAGAGCATGGGTTTGGGAGGACCAGCCTGGGAGCTCTGCAGGGCGCTGAGCTCACCACAACCCCTAGCACACACTCAGGGACACGGTGGAGACCCTGGGTACAGGCAGGGACTGCAGGGCAGTGTCATGTGCTGGTGGGGACAGTGTCAAAGCCAGGGAGGGACATCACCACAGGGAGTGAAGACACCAGAGCCAGGGTAAGACAGGGAATGCTTTTTATTCAGACCCACAGGAGGGGACGGGTGGGTCCGTCACAGACTTTTCCATTGAAGCACAGACCATTGACAGGACAGACCGCGGCACACACTGCTACAGACCCCGCAGGGTCTTCAACTAGATTATGTTCCCTGTTCGAGCAGCACCCTTGTGAGTTTAGTATTCCTCCCCTTCCTCTTCTCCCTCCCCTTCCACAGAATCCACCCCAACCTCCTCATAATCCTTCTCCAGGGCAGCCATATCCTCACGGGCCTCCGAGAACTCCCCTTCCTCCATGCCCTCCCCCACATACCAGTGCACAAACGCCCTCTTCGCATACATCAGGTCAAACTTGTGGTCCAGGCGAGCCCAGGCCTCGGCGATGGCCGTGGTGTTGCTCAGCATGCACACGGCGCGCTGCACCTTGGCCAGGTCTCCCCCGGGCACCACCGTGGGCGGCTGGTAGTTGATGCCCACCTTGAAACCAGTGGGGCACCAGTCCACAAACTGGATGGTGCGCTTGGTCTTGATGGTGGCGATGGCGGCGTTGACATCCTTGGGCACCACGTCCCCACGGTACAGCAGGCAGCACGCCATGTACTTGCCGTGCCGCGGGTCACACTTGACCATCTGGTTGGCTGGCTCAAAGCAGGCATTGGTGATCTCGGCCACTGAGAGCTGCTCGTGATAAGCCTTCTCAGCAGAGATGACAGGGGCATAGGTGGCCAGCGGGAAGTGGATGCGAGGATACGGCACCAGGTTGGTCTGGAATTCTGTCAGGTCGACATTCAGAGCTCCATCAAAGCGCAGGGAGGCTGTGATGGAGGAGACAATCTGGCCTATCAACCTGTTGAGGTTGGTGTAGGTGGGACGCTCGATGTCCAGGTTGCGGCGACAGATGTCGTAGATGGCCTCGTTGTCCACCATGAAGGCACAGTCGGAGTGCTCCAGGGTGGTGTGGGTGGTGAGGATGGAGTTGTAGGGCTCCACCACGGCCGTGGAGACCTGCGGGGCTGGGTAGATGGAGAACTCCAGCTTGGACTTCTTGCCATAGTCGACAGAGAGCCTCTCCATAAGCAGGGAGGTGAAGCCAGAGCCAGTGCCACCGCCAAAGCTGTGGAACACCAGGAAGCCCTGCAGCCCTGTGCACTGGTCAGCCTGCAAGGAGACACAAGGTGGGGGGGCATGGTTACTCCAGGCAGCAGAAGTTACTCCTTCCTCTCCACGGCCTCACAAGGATTGGGGGATTTCCAGCAGCAGAGCAGAAGTCAGCAGGATGGGGGAGAGAATGGCCCTGACTCCATCTGTTGCCCACTGACTCATGGTGAATCACCCAGGGAAGCCACTTGGCTGTGGGGTGGGACAGTGGTCAGAGACACCTCAAAGTACAACAACTGCCACCGGCTCGGCAGGATAATGGGGACAAGTTTGAGCACTAGGGACTGTCAGAGCCACATGACTCTGGGAGGGACCGGCTCGGGGCTGCCCGTCCCCAGCGCACGCAGCTGGACTCAGCCACGTCAGGAGCCAAGAGGAAACAAAGAGGGAATTGCCGAGCTCAGCACCGGCGGCGCCCGGGGGCTGCGGCGCTGTGGAGCGGCTCCAGCTCCAGCTGCGCCGCGTCCCGCTGCCGGCCAATGGCAGCCACTGCACAACAGGATTAACATTAATTAATAAATTAAATCTAAACCCAGCCCAGCGAGTCTGGAGGGGAGAGAGAGACAGAATGGAGGCTTTGTCCTCGCTCGCCACCTGCACCCTCCGCGCCCCTACCAGCTTGCGGATGCGGTCAAGGACCAGGTCGATGATCTCCTTGCCGATGGTGTAGTGCCCGCGGGCATAGTTGTTGGCCGCATCCTCCTTGCCCGTGATCAGCTGCTCGGGGTGGAAGAGCTGCCGGTAAGTCCCTGTGCGCACCTCGTCTGCGGGGAGAGACAGCCCCGAGCCCCGTTAGCACCCAGCGCCCACTCCCAGCGCCGCCCCGCCGGCCGCTCCCCGCCGACCGCTCACCGATCACCGTGGGCTCCAGGTCCACGAAGACGGCCCGGGGCACGTGCTTGCCGGCCCCCGTCTCGCTGAAGAAGGTGTTGAAGGAGTCGTCCCCCCCGCCGATGGTCTTGTCGCTGGGCATCTGCCCGTCGGGCTGGATGCCGTGCTCCAGGCAGTACAGCTCCCAGCAGGCATTGCCGATCTGCACGCCAGCTTGGCCCACGTGGATGGAGATACACTCGCGCTGCGGGGGCACACGGCACAGGGTCACCCCTTTTGTCTCCCTACTAGGCTATGGCACCAGCCCAACGCTGTCTCGGCTGTCACCGAGCTGGGAAAAGCCCCTCCCCAGGGCTGGATGGGGCCAGATCCTGCCCGGACACACCCATTGTTCGGGTCTGGAGGTGCACCCAGTGCAGAGGGTCCCATCCTGTCATGTGTCCATCACCGCCGGCACTCTGCCTGCCGGGGATGGGGAGCTCAGCAGTTGTGGCTCATCCTGCCCTGAGGGACTGGGACAGCACCCATGGTGAGGCAGGGAGCCCCGGGGGTTCCATCGTGCTGCACCCTGCCCTGGTGAGACCCAGCAAAGCCCAAGAGTGGCTCAGCACCAGCGACTCTTCGACTCCTCTTGCCCGCCCGGGTCCTAATTGAAGAAAGGCCACACCCAGTGGGGACTGGGGGGCTCCCATCCTGCCGTGCTTCATCCTCTGGTGCGGGATAGGGTGTTGAGCACCGGGGAGCCCATTCCGCCCTGCTCACCCCTCACCGGGGACCCTTTGTGCCCCGTTAAACCGGGGCCACGCCCAGCGCCGGCTGAGGGCTCAGCACCGGGGTGGGGGGGATAAAGAGGGTCTGTCCTGCCCGGTTTAACGGGAGCCACGCCCAGTGACAGACGGTGGCTCGGTACCGAGAGATGAGGGGCCCGATCCTGTCCCTTTTAACCGGTGCCACACCCAGTCAGGGCTTAGCCCCGGGGACACATCCTGCCCGGTTTAATGGGAGCCACGTCTGGTTCAGGCTCAGGGTTTGGTCCCGGAGAACCATCCTGTCGGCTTTAACCATAGCCACGCCCTACAGGAGCTCAGTACTGCGTCCCGGGGTCCCATCCTGCCCTGTTTAACGCGAGCCACGCCCGGTGCAAGCTCGGGGCTCGGTCTCGGGGGTCCCATCTTGCCCATTTTAATGAGAACCACGCCCCGTGCGGTACCGTGGATCAGCGCCAGGGATTCATCCTGGCCGGTTTAACGGGAGCCACGCCCGATAGAGGCTCAATGCTGAGTCCCGGGGGTCTCATCCTGTCTGGTTTAACGGGAGCCACGCCCTATGGAAGCTTAGTGCTAAGTCCTGGGGGTCCCATCCTGCCCGGTTTAACGGGAGCCACGCCCGCTGCGGGCTCTGGGCTCGGTTCCCGGTCCCGGAGGAGGCACAAAGACCTTTCCAGACCCATTTAACGGGAGGTACTGTCGGGGCTGGGTGCCGGGCGACACATTTTACTCGGTGTAACGGGAGCCACGCCCGGTGCGGGATGAGTCCCGGCGCCGACGGCTCATCCCAGGCGGGGGTGGAGTGGGGGGGCAGGAATAGAGATCAGGGGGGTTGGGGACCAGGGACAACAGCGAGACGGGGGCCGGGGGGGATAAAAACCGGAGACTACGACGGGAGGGTGGGAACTGGGACCGGGGAAAACCGGGGAGTGGGAGGGATGGAACCGGCGGGATTGGGAACGGGCGACAACGGGTCCGAGGGAATAGGGATTGTGGGACTAGGGACAAGGAAGATCCCGACCCCCCCGCACCCCCCTCACCATGGCGGCGGTCGGTCCGGGGCGGTCTCACAGCCCGACGCTGAGGCGGTCGATGTAAGA
>NW_028147415.1:0-25000 GCF_008360975.1 Lichenostomus cassidix | reverse complement strand
AATGCTCCCAGATGTTGGGATTTGGGGGCTGGGGGTCTTTTGGGGTTGTCCTGGGCAGGGCCAGGGGTTGGATCCGTGATCCTGGTGAGCCTTTCCCACTCAGGATATTCCATGGCTTTATCAGGGTCAATCTCCCAGCATGAGAAGTTTCTTCACACACAGATTCCAGCCAAAATTTGTGTCACAGAGTCAGAGAATAAATGATCCTGGTGATCTCTTCCCACTCAGGATATTCCATGATTTCTTGAGGGTCAATCTCCCAGCACAGGAAGTGTCTGCACACAGATTCCAGCCCAAATTTGTGTCACGAAGTCAAATGATCCTGGTGAGTCTTTCCCACTCAGGATATTCCACAGTCTTAAAAGGGTCAATCTCCCAGCACAGGAAATGTCTGCACACAGATTCCAGCCAAAATTTGTGTCATGAAGTCAAATGATCCTGGTGAGCCTTTCCCTCTCAGGATATTCCATGGCTTTAGCATGGTCAATCTCCAGCATCAGAAATGTCTGCACACACAGATTCCAGCTGGAATTTGTGTCTCAGAGTCACAGGATCCATGATCCTGGTGAGCTCTTCCCACTCAGATATTCCATTATTCCATGATGGTCAATCTCCAGCACAGGAAGTTTCTTCACACACAGATTCCAGCTGGAATTTGTGCCACAGAGTCACAGCAGAGCCCTCAACACCTGGGAGGATTCACACACATCTCCATGGACTTCATTATTTTCCTTTTCTATTGATACCCAGGAAAAAAGGAAAAAACCTCCCTGGTTTCTCCACCCCTCATCTGTCAGCCCCAAACCATCTGGTGGAAGTTCCAGCCGAGCCATGGTTGATCACCCTCCCCTCCAACCTGCAGCTGTTTGCTTTCTGACAGACAAATATCTCCTTCAACAACACCTCCTACCTAAGCCTGGCGTCATGTTTTTAATTTTCCCTTAACCAGCAGGATGTTTCCATCATTCCCAATAAAAATCCCAGAGCTTTCCCCATCCCTGCTCTCCCTGCACATCGAGGCTGCATTTCCTTCACCTCACCTTCCACGGGCAGTGAGGATTTAAGACATTAAACCAAGTTTTTAAGTAGAAAATTAGTCAGATATTTATAGTTCTAGTTGTAGTTGTAGCTGTAGTTAGTTGTAGTTGTAGTGGTTGTAGTTGTAGTGGTTGTAGTCGTGGTTGTAGTTGTGGTTGTGGTTCTTGTAGTTGTAGTTATAGTTGTAGTTGTAGTTTTAGTAGTTGTAGTTGTAGCTGTAGTTGTTGTGGTTGTAGTTGTGGTTGTAGTTGTTGTGGTTGTAGTTGTTGTGGTTGTAGTTGTAGTTAGTTGCTGTAGTTGTAGTTGTAGTTGTAGTTAGTTGTAGTTGTAGTTGTAGTTAGTTGTAGTTGTAGTTGTAGTTGTAGTTGTAGTTGTTGTAGTTGTGTAGTTGTAGTTGTAGTTAGTTGTAGTTGTAGTTGTAGTTAGTTGTAGTTGTAGTTGTAGTTGTAGTTGTAGTTAGTTGTAGTTGTTGTAGTTGTGTAGTTGTAGTTGTAGTTAGTTGTAGTTGTAGTTGTAGTTGTAGTTGTAGTTAGTTGTAAGTTGTTGTAGTTGTAGTTGTTGCAGTTGTAGCTAGTTGTAGCTGTAGCTGTAGCTGTAGCTGTAGTTAGTTGTAGTTGCAGCTGTACTCGTAGCTGTAGTTGTAGTGAAGGGCTGAGGGGTGGATTTTGTGTAATTTGCCTTTTTGTCTTGCGTTTTGATGTTATTTGCAGATTTGGTATGTGGAAATCTTTTCCCTCTTCCCTTTCTGCTTAGTTTAGTTGTTCTCTTGGTTTTCTGCGGCTGCAAGTGAAAATCACACGCTGAATGTGGATTTTAACGATTATTCTCTGCTCATTATCCCCAGCACTTCCCACAACAGACTCATCTCCAGCAGATCATTTTTTTCCCCTTTACAAGCCCATCAAACCATTCTCCTTCCTGCCCACAAAGGCCCTGGTGGATCAGGATTGTCAGGGAGTGCTGGCAGCTTTGTTCTGCTCTCAAAGGCTGCCGAGGCTGAAAAATTCCCTTTTTTCCATGGGAATGGGAAGAAGCTCCACCCCATCGTGGGGGATGTTGGAAGCTGAACTCGCTCCACGCCTGCAGCACAAAGAGGGAAAGGAAACCAAAGTTTGAACCAAGGCTGGAATCTCGAGGTTTTGACAGCACAGAGCTCTGTGACCTCTTACTTGTGGATATTTGGTCTTCCTGCCTTGCAGGACCCCAAAACTGAGCTAAATATCAGATTACAAAAATTAAAAGCATGTAGGCTAAGCATATAGAAGATAGATAGATAGACAGATAGATATAGATATAGAAAGATATAGATAGATATAGATAGATATAGATAGATAGATATAGATAGGTAAATATAGATATAGATGATATAGATATAGATAGATATAGATTAGATATAGATATAGATACAGATATAAAGGTATAAAAGGTGTATAAAAGGGTACATAAAAACATAAAAGGGTATACAAAAAGGCAAAAATCATCTGGTAGCCTGTTTGGTGTCACCCACCAGTGGGGATGTTGTGGAAAGGAAAGGTTTTCTCACCACCAACCCCTGCAGATCTGCTCCTCCTGGGCTCCCTCCCCTCCCAAACCCTCCCCGAGCCACCGCGGCCGCATGACGGGGGGAGTCATTTGGGGATAAACGCTCTGTATTCATGCATTTCGCTCGTGGAGAAATCTGTCCCTCAATCTGTGCGAGATCTTTTTTTTTTTTTCCCTTGTTTGCTATTTTCCTTTCTCCCACCCGTCATCTGTCACTGCTGTCTGGAGTACAAGCTCTGCAGGGCAAGGGCTCTCGCTGCAGGGACCCAGAGCAGCTCCGGCTCTTGTCGGGGCCTCTGGGCACTGCAAACAGCAGATTTGGGGATGATGAGAGGGTTATTTATCTGTAGGTTTCTTCTCTCCGTGTTTCACCCTTGAGCAGGCAGGGAGCAGGGCAGGATTGGACAAATTGGTGTTTGTTCCAGGGGTGGGGAGGCAGGGAAGGAGAAGGAATTGCTCCCTGGGAGGGTGGGGATGGGCTGGGATGGAATTCCTGGAGGAGCTGTGGCTGTTCCATCCCTGGAAGGGGCCAAAGCCAGGCGGGACAGGGCTTGGAGCAGCCTGGGATAGGGAAAATTCCCTGTCTATGTCAGAGATGAGATTTAAGGTCCTTTCCAGCCCAACCCACTCCGGGATTCTGGGATTATCCCACGCAGGAGGTTGTTAACATCTGCAGCCCCACATTGCACCGAGGAAATGCTGCACTCTGAAAACACAGAATTCCTTGTGGGTTGATCCACTCTGGATCGATAAAAGGAAATAAAACAAAAGGAAATGCTGCACTCTGAAAACACGGAATTCCCTGTGGGTTGATCCACCCCAGAATTCCGGGATTATCCCGTTCAGGAGGTTGTTAACAGCTGCAGCCCCACGTTCCAACAAGGAAATGCTGCACTTTGAAAACACAGAATTCCCAGTGGGTTGATTCCTTCAGACAAACTGGCATTGCCTTTCCCGAACAGGACCAGCATCAAAAACCACCAGAGCAGCTGGTTTATGCCTGACTGGGTGAGAGATTGTCCCGAGTTGTCCCTCATTGCAGGAACAGCAGATATTCCCAACAGCCTCCCCTTTGCTTCCCAAACCTGCCTCCCAGGGCGGGTTTTATTTTCCAGGAGGATTTTTGGAAACCTTTCCTTTCCTTTCCTTTCCTTTCCTTTCCTTTCCTTTCCTTTCCTTTCCTTTCCTTTCCTTTCCTTTCCTTTCCTTTCCTTTCCTTTCCTTTCCTTTCCTTTCCTTTCCTTTCCTTTCCTTCCCTTTCCTTCCCTTCCCTTCCCTTCCCTTCCCTTCCCTTCCCTTCCCTTCCCTTCCCTTCCCTTCCCTTCCCTTCCCTTCCCTTCCCTTCCCAGTTTTGCTCATTAATTCCTCGTGTCGGGTTAGGAACGAGACAGATTTTTTGGAACGAGACAGATTTTTTGGCTCTCCCAAAATCCCGGATCCTGCACGGCGAGCAGCCAGCTCGCTCCAGAGCCCAGGTGCTCTACAGCCCTCTCCTGGCTGCAGCCAAGAGTGCTCAGCTGTGCGGGAAAAGCGCCTCATTCCCACCTGGCTGTGGCTGAAAACTCGGTTTTCCAGAGTTATTCCCGGAATTCCACTCAGATTCGCCCATCCCGAGCCGTGTGGGGTCAGGACAGCTGTGCCAGCTGTTCCAGAGGGATCCTGACTCCGCAATCCCAGGGATGTTCTGTCCTGGAATAGCTGTTTGGGGGGACTTAGAAATGGGGCAAAATTCAGATTTTCTGCTTTCCCTCTCCCTGATGGACACACAGCTCAGAACATCTTTTCCTCTCCATCTTCACTGTGAATTTTCTGTGCCAATTCTCTGAGATTTGACAGAATCGGGTTTGGGTTGGAAGGGACTTTTAAATTCCATCCTGTCCCACCCCCTGTCACAGGCAGGGACATCTCCCAGCATCCCAGATTGTTCCAACCTGGCCTTGGACACTTCCAGGGATCCTGAATTGTCTCAGGATTGATCACTAAATCTTAATTTCTGCGCTCTCTCCTCTGATGTCACACAGTGCCTGCTTTACCAATTGCTTTATTTGGGGCTTCTGCTTGTTTTGGGGTTTTTTTAATGCCATCCAGACATCCCTTTCTGCTTTAAAAGTGTCCCCAGACTGCCGTTGCTCAGAAATAACTCCCATCGCTTCGCGCAATAATTGAATGGATTCTCTCAGTTCTGCAGCAGCAAAGATTGCAAAGCCCAGGATATTCCCTACCCCATCTTCATTCCGGTTTTCTCAGGGATTCTGAAATGCCTTTACCGATGATTCCCCTGCACGTTGCAACACTTGCCCAGAGGAATGAAAAAGTCATTTGTTTTCTGCACGGCATTAAAAGAGAATTCTCCGGCTGGGGAATGTCCTTGTCTGCAGCGCTGGACGCTCTCACATTCATTTTCTGCTCTCCTGCTCTCTGCTGCACAGAGATTCTGAATCGTGACTGAAGCACGGAGCCCTGTTTGGTTTTAATTTTTTTAAGGGTGTTTTTGAGCCCCTGCCCTGCCTCTCCCTCTCTCCCTGTTTGCCATTCCGGGAGTGTTTGGAGCATGTTAATGACACTGCTGTCGCCTCCCTCCTCGGCCTGTCAGAGATGAGCAGTGGCAGAACGTTTGCTCTGTCACGGCGAGGAGAGGCTTTGGCAACACAGGGACTTGGAGCGTTCCGTAGGCAGGGATCTCGGGGATTGTTAGGAGCTTGGAGTCCTCGTTTGACTCTGCAGCGTCTGGTTTTGGACACGGGGAGTGGGGGTGAAGTGCACAGCTGCAGCTAGCAGGAGTATCTCTGGAGTTGGGCAGCCGGGGAGGTGCAAGGAGGTGGTTTTTACTGGAGCTGCTGGGCTGAGCGGCATCGCCCCTCGGTGGGTGAGGAATTCATCTGCTGAGGAGCATCACCCCTCGGTGGGTGAGGAATTTCTTTGCTGGGCATCATCACCCCTCAGTGGGTAGAGAATTCCTCTGCTGGACTGGACAGCTTTGCCCCTCAGTGGGTGAGGAATTCCTCTGCTGGGCACCATTGCCCCTCGATGGGTAGGGAATTCCTTTGCTGGGCACCATCAGCCCTCAATGATGGGGAATTCCTCTGCTGGGCTGAGCAGCATCACCCTTCAATGGATGGGGAATTCCTCTGCAGAGCACCATTGCCTCTTGATGGGTGAGGAATTCCTTTTCTAACACCATCACCCCTCAGTGGGTGAGGAATTCCTCTGCTGGGCATCATCACCCCTCAGTGATGGGGAATTCCTTTGCTGGGCACCATCAGCCCTCAATGGGTAGGGAATTCCTCTGCTGAGCTGAGCAGCATCACCCCTCAATGGATGGGTGAAGAATTCCTCTGCTGAGCACCGTTGCCCCTCAATGGATGGGGAACTCCTTTTCTAACACCATCACCCCTCAGTGGATGAGGAACTCCTTTGCTGGGCTGAGCAGCATCACCCCTCAGTGATGAGGAATTCCTTTGCTGGGCATAACTGCCCCTCAGTGATGGGGAATTCCTCTGCTGGGCACCCTCACCCCTCAGTGGGTGAGGAATTCCATTTCTGGGCACCATCACCCCTCAATGATAAGGAATTCCTTTGCTCTCCCAGCACGGTTTGTGTTCTCTGGATTCGGCAGAGCTGGGAATGGGTTTGATCCCAGGGTCAGGATGTGCTCCAGTCCCTCCAACCTCTCTGCTCACTTTGAGCCACTGCCCTCAGGCCACCCTGAGCCCAGAGCCCACAGCCTTTGCCCCTGGCAGTGCCACCACCCCCAGGGACCTCCCTGCCACTCTCCATCCCCAATAATTTCCCTCCCTCACCATAAATAATCATTTCCCTCTGGCTCTGCCCTGCTCCAGCCCAACTCCTGGTTTTCCCAGGCACAGGGATTGTTCCTTTCCTTCAGGTGCAGCTGATGGTGACAGAAATCCTCATCCCAACTCCAGTCCCGTGGATGAACCACATCTCAGCACCCTTTGGAAAACCAGGGGGCTGAGCTTTCCTCCTGGAAGTGACACAACCAGGAGAAAGAATTCTGCTTCTGGATTCATGTTCCTGCCAGGATTCCTCTGCTGGGAGACAGAGGAGGCAATAAAACCTTGGAATTTCACGGGAATTGAATCCTGCTGGGATCTCCAGTACAAACAGGAGCTCCATCCCCATGTCCGAGGAGCCAGGAGCTCCAGCGGCTTCTGGGAATTTCTCTCCCTGTTTCCTCGGCAGAAATGAAGAATTCCTTGCATTGTGCTCAGTTCACCCTCGTGATGCTTTCCTTGCCTCTCCTCCCTGAGTTTCAGAGGTTCCTGCTGAGCTCAGGTGAAACAACAGCAACAGGAGCATCTCTTTCATTTTTCCTCCCCTCATTCCCTTCTTTTCCAATTTCCTGTAAAGAACAGCCCCTTGAGATGGCTGAAAAATAAAACAAATTATCTGCTCTCTTTGCATTGAATTTCAAATGGTGGCAAAGCAGGACTTTGTCCTCTCAGAGTTTGTTGGGGGTGCAAGGGGCTGGTGTTATCTGTATATTAAATATTGCTTTATTAAATTGAATTCGTTCCAATTACAAAGCATTTTTGTAATCCAAATGGGCTGAGATTCATCCAACATCCAAAACCATTTGGATCTAGGAGAAGTAGATAACAGAGAAGGAAAAATTCCCATTTTTTTAATCCCTTTCTCCTCCAGCTGCTGCGGGTTTAATCACCAGCCTTGTTTACACCTCCTCGTGTTTTGGGACAAAATATTGTGCGATTTGAGTCATCTCTCCCCTGCCTTAGGAAACACAGTTTTGTTCTGATTCACGGGATCAATGCACAACTTGAAACAATATTTAAAAACCTTCGGAGAAGCCATCAATTCCTGGAGAGCTCCTTTGCAGCCCATCAATTCCGGGCAGATCTAATGAAAAGCAAGGTTTTAATGCAAGACAGAGACTTATTCCGCTCGTTCTGCGGCGCCTTCATCTGTCACCGTGGCAGCACCGTTATCAGATGTCCCTATTAAATCCTGGATTTATTTATTGGGAGCAATGGAGGCAGCAGGTTGGCATCTTTTGGATCGCCGCACGGAAGAGCGACTCCACCTTTTTTCCTTTATTGCCATAATTCTCTTTTTTTGGCAGACATTTGGCCCCATTCCCCAAACGCTGCTCTGGCCCCGGATGTGAGGATGCTCCAGGTTTTGGGATAGCATGGAAGGTCCAGCTCCATGGAATTTTGGGGCTGAAATGGCAGGAATTCAGCAAGCTGGGAGTGTTGGAGGTCAGGAAAACACTCCAGATTCTTGACACCTTCTCTGCTCTTTCTTCATGGTTCCCTTGGGCTGGAGGCACCTTTGGCTCAGAGGTCAAATAACAAAAATCTCCACCCTGCAGCTCTGCCATGATGGGGAAACACAAATTCCTGGGGGAAAACAGAGATTTAAGAGTTTCAAAAAAAGCTTAAATTTTGGAAATTCTGTGTATTTGGGCACCCAAAGATACAGAGAGGCTCCCAAAGGGATTCTTTTGGATGTGGATAAGGAGCTACTCAAAGGACTGCACTGTTTGAGAGACTCATCTTCTGTCCCTAAGCTTTCTTTGGACTGCCAGGGCTTCCCCCTTTTCCTTTATTGCCATAATTCTGTTTTTTTGGACTTCCAGGCCTTCCATCCCTATCGATTTCCATAGCAAACGACCCCAAGAGCCCTCAGAGCAATTATTAATGGCTTTCCAATTAGAATATCTCATTTGTTTATTTGATCAACCCTCCACGGCGGAAAATCGAAGTTTCCCGAGCGTCTCACTCCGAGTTTTTCATCAGTGGGGTTTTTTGTCAGGAGCCAGAAAAGCCATAAAAAAAACAGATCAAGCCATTTAAAAGAAATATTTTGCCCGAGGAGCAATAACAAGGCTTTAGAAGGCTTTTTTCCTTCTTTCTGGGAGTTTCCTTTAGGGAAACCTTTTCATTTCCTGATTGAAAGATCAAATCTGCCCGTGGAGGGAGCAGTGGGGTGTGGATGATTTTTTTTTTCTCCTGATCTCTAGAAAAACACACTCAGTTAAAGAGTCCGTGGAGAGGTTCTGCTTTAAAGGAAAAGGTATTTTGTGTGATTGGAGAGAAGGATTAGGAATTTATCTGTAGGGGAGGCAAGGAAAGCTTCAAATCTGGTTCACTGTCAGGGTGAAGTTCCAGGGATTTAAAACTTGGAATACACGAGGCAAGGAGGACCCAAAAAATCACAAAATTCCCTCTTTTTGGTGCACTCAGCCTAGCCTGTAGATGGTTGAAAAGCTGGTGGATGTTTTTCATCCCCAAATTAGAAATTAATAGCTGTATTTTGGTTCGGTTTGTATTAAATTGATCATTTTATGGAGTATTATATAATCTCGTAGATTCCTAAATTGCTTATTACCGGGATGTGCAATTTCTTAGGTTAATGTGCTTCTCATCACATCTAACACAATGGTGTTTGTTTAATTCCTGGAGTTATTAATTATCAGTTGGCTTTTTAGGAACTGCAAATAGACCTTTAATAGGGCCTGGAGAAGGGACTGGTGGCTGCAGCACCTGTCCAGTGTCTCTTTTCTGTGTTTTCTCTACATTTCTGTTCCAAAACTTCTCTCCCTTCACTCCATGCCAATTTGGGGATCCCATTTCCACAGAAATACAAGAATTGGAGGAGGTTAATGATCCTTCTGTAGAATTTAAGCTCCAAATTTCCACTGACACCAACTTTTAATAATAGGACACGGTCTGAGAGCTGCCAGCCACAACCTTTTATCTCCAGAGTCGATTTTTATATGGAAAAAGTTTCCATTCCATACATTGAAGAAGCCATTCTGTGCCCAACTCCATCATCCTGCAAAATATTCCAGGCTTGGTTCCAAAGGTCTCGATTTAATCCTCAGGCTGGCAGGATCTAAGTCTGAGTGAGTGGAGCTCAGGGTGGAAAAAGGAATCGCGGAATCTTGGGATGATTTGGGTTGAGAGGGACTTTAAAATAATTTAATTTATTTAATTAACCTCCCACTATCCCAGGGTGCTCCAAACCCCATCCAACCTGGGTTGGACACTTCCAGGGATGGAGATCTCTGGAGAACAATGGATATGGGATGTTCCTGAGGTCAATCTGTAGGATTATTGAAGTGGACACAAGTGTGAGACAAGGAAAAAGAGCTGCAGAGAGGTGAATCCAAGATTAAGACAAGCTTAACTTTGTGCAGCCCTTGGACTTAACGATTTACATTCCAGTTTGTGTGTGTTTGTGAGCTCAAGAGAGCAGGAATTGCCCCATCCCTGTGGAGCAGAGCAGGAATTAACCCATCCCTGTGGAACAGAGCAGGAATTGCCCCATCCCTGTGGAGCAGAGCAGGAATTAACCCATCCCTGTGGAGCAGAGCAGGAATTGCCCCATCAGGAGCAGGAATTACCCCATCCCTGTGGAGAACAGCAGGAATTGCCCCATCCCTGTGGAACAGAGCAGGAATTGCCCCATCCCTGTGGAACAGAGCAGGAATTGCCCCATCAGGAGCAGGAATTGCCCCATCCCTGTGGAACAGAGCAGGAATTGCCCCATCCCTGTGGAACAGAGCAGGAATTGCCCCATCCCTGTGGAGGAGAGCAGGAATTGCCCCATCCCTGTGGAGGAGAGCAGGAATTGCCCCACTGAGAGCAGGAATTGCCCCATCAAGAGCAGGAATTACCCCATCCCTGTGGAGAACAGCAGGAATTGCCCCATCCCTGTGGAGCAGAGCAGGAATTGCCCCATCAAGAGTAGGAATTGCCCCATCCCTGTGGAGCACCAACCCTTAGTGGAAGTTCAGCAGCTTGTCCTGGAATTCCTGGAGAAAACCAGCTGAGAGTTGGTGTTTCTTGTGGAACTCCTGGTTTCAGTGCCTCGTGGGACTTTTCCTCCCTCCATCCCAGCTGCAGAGCCACGGGTGTGATTTGGGAGGAAACAAGAGAGAGGAGGCAAAGCTGTGGATTGCATCAGCAGTGGGGAGGAGATTGGAGGTGGAATTTCAGGAGGTTGATTGTGGGAATAGCACCTCCTGTCTCAGCTGTCCAAAATCTCCTGCCTCATGGAGGAACCAACCCCTGGTGGAGCTCCCAGTGGGATCTGCAGCCCTCAGAAAACCTGGGCTAATTAAAAAGCTTGAAGTCTTTCACCTAGAGCTGCAGCTGACAGATTTCCTGAGCTGCTCAGATGTCACCTGAAACAGCTCGGTGACAGCAGAGCTCACAAACCCTCAGCAGAGCTGAGCACTCCAACACCACATTGTTTTAATAAACGAGATTTTGGTGGTTTTCTTTTAATCAATACGAGCATTACCTGAGGAAACACGGGTTGCAGAACAAAAGGCCCGTTCCAAAAAGCAGCCAGGCACTTTTGTGTCTGTTCCAAGTGGAAGCAGAACACGCAGAGCTGCTCATATTTCAGCACAAACCTCAGAGCCTGCGTTTGTCCCTCGGAATGGCTTTAATGGGAATGTTTGATGGGGCATTTTCCTGAATAGGGATATTTCTCTGCGCTGACTCCAAAGGGATGTTCCAGGCCTGCTGCCTGTGATTTTTCAGCGGCGTGAAATGTGCTGGAATTGTTTATCCCAGCTCTGTCTGCCTAATGTGCCCAATCAATCTGTCTCCGAGGTGAAGCCGCGCGCTCCGCTAATCGCCGCGCTACCGCAGAACATCTTGCTTATTTTTACTCTAAATTATGATCAGCTTGGAAATGAACTCCGAATTTGATTTATCAACAGCTCCGATGCTAATTCGCCAATGAAGTCATGGCGCTCTGAGAATAAATATTAGGGCTAATGAGAAAACATCGCTGCCACGTTTTGTTACTCCGAGTTTCCACGGCGTAAGGACAGCTCCTGAAGTTGTGTGTAATTAATTTGTGTAATCATTAACTGGGCAAGCATCTCCGCAGGAATCAGCCTACCTGGATTGGAGGTTACCAGCAAACCAGATGAGGTTTGACTCCCAGGGAGTTGAATTCATGCTGCGTTTTTATGGTTTAAAAAGGGAAATGTGTCCCTGCCAGGCAGGGCTGGTTGTCCCATGGCAGCAGGAGGGAATGGAGCAGGCGTTGAGTTTTCAAACCTCCTCTTTGAAAACAGAGTTTTCAAACCAGAATTGAAGTGTTTGAGCTGCAGTGTCTAAACAGTGACTGGATAAAGCCCAAGCGTCCTGACTGAGGCAGCTGTGACAATCTGAGACTCAAAAACGCATCATTTCCCCTGCCAGGATCCGGGTTTAGGCTCTTGCTGGAGCAGCCACTTGTCTGAGGATGCTGTGACAGTGAGAGCCTCTGCACCATTCTCCTTTCAGGGAAAAAATAAACTCCACTCCATCCCAACTTCCCCCCAGAAACTGCTGGGCTTGCCAGTCCTTCCATAGATCACCTCCCTGTCTCCTGCTGGGAATTCTGGCAGTGAGTCACACAGACATCCACAGCCATTCCTGTGTCTCCACAAAGACTTTCCTGCTCTGCAGGGGAATGGATGGTGAGGGATTCTTCCTCCAAACAGAGCGTAAAGAACAAACTCCTCGTATTTCCAGCACGGAATAGAACTGTTCCCGAAATCTGTGCGGCCGGGTTTTGATTTAAGGGTTTAGCAGGGAATTGTTTCAGCCCGGGGTGGGTGATTTGGTCTGGTTGAAGTGATTCTGGGTGAGGCAGAGAGTTCATCTCTGCCTGATCCCCGAGGAGTTCGCACTGCAGTGAGGCTGCAATAAAGGAAAATACTGGAGCAGGAGCTGCAGTTGGTCAAAGAGCTCTGTATTCCCTCCTGGAATCGCTTGGTAGGGAGGTGTCACATCCTGGAGATCATGTTGGGCTGCTTTCCAGCTTGTCTGAGGTGTGCTGTTGGGAGGCAGAGCAAGGAATTAAGAACGTGTGAGAGTGTTGAACACGGGAGAGGTGAGAGAGAGAGAAAAGCACTCCAGAAATGAGGTCACTCGGTGCTCACTCAGACCCCAGGCCAAATCCTTTAAATTTCCAGTGGAATAGGGTGAGGTTACATCTCTACTGCTGTGCTTTCCAAGTTCCAGAATAAAGATTTTCAATGATATTTGGGTAAAAAATAAGCATTAATGGCTGCACCTACAAAAAGCAGAATTCCAGGCTGAATTCTAACCCCTGACATTTTTAACAGAACTTTCACGCATGATAATCACAGGTAATTAACTCCCAGATATTTCAGACAGAAGTAAAACTGCTGATGAAACTCAGTGCAGGGTCAAAGATACATAAAAGACAAATAACACAAATTGCAGTGTGACTATCTGTATTTCTATGGTTGGATGCCTGAGAGTTGAATTGAAAATCAGTGGTGGCTGTCAGAGGGAAAGTGGGGATGTTGGGAAACACCTTTTTCATGCGGGTCAGAACCTCCCTGAATTTTGGGAAACACTTTTTGCACTCAGGCCACAATCTCCCTGAATTTTGGGAAAAAACTTTTTTCACGCAGGCCAGAATCTCCTTGAATTTTTGGTAATAACCTTTTCTCATTCAGGCCACAATCTCCCTGAATTTTGGGAAGAACTTTTTTTCACACAGGCCAGAATCTCCTTGAATTTTTGGTAATAGCCTTTTCTCATTCAGGCCACAATCTCCCTGAATTTTGGGAAAATCCTTTTTTCACACAGGCCAGAATCTCCTTGAATTTTTGGTAATAACAGTTTTCATTTCAGCCAGAACCTCTCTGAATTTTGCATCACACCTTTTTAATGCAGGCCAGAATCTCCTTGAATTTTGGGAAACACCTTTTTCATTCCAGCCAGAACCTCCCTGAATTTTGGGAAAAACCTTTTCCACACAGGCCAGAATCTCTCTGAACTTTGCAACACACCATTTTCACACCACAATCTCCATGAATTTTGGGTCACACCTTTTACATGCAGGTCACAGTATCCCTGAATTTTGGGTCACAGCTTTCTCATTCAGGTCACAATCTCTCTGAATTTTGGGTCACACCTTTTTAATTAAGGCCAGAACCTTCCTGAATTTTGGGAAAAACCTTTTCCATGCAGGCCAAAATCCCCCTGAACTTTGCATCACACCTTTTTCATGCCACAGTCTCCCTGAATTTTGGGTTACACCCTTTTTCATGCAGGCCAGAACCTCCCTGAATTTTGAGAAAAACCTTTTTCACACAGGCTAGAATCTCCTTGAATTTTTGGTAACACCTTTTCTCATTCAGGTCACAATCTCCCTGAATTTCAGGTCACACATTTTTCATGCAAGCCACAATTTCCCTGAATTTCGGGTCACACCTTTTTCATTCCAGCCAGAACCTCTCTGAATTTTGGGTCACAGATTTCTCCTTCAGGCCAGAATCTCCCTGAATTTTGCATCACATCATTTTCATGCCACAATCTCCCTGAATTTCGGGTCACACCTTTTTCATGCAGACCAGAACCTCCCTGAATTTTGGCTCATGCAGGTCACAATCTCCCTGAATTTTGGGTCACATCTCCCATGCAAGCCACAATCTCCCTGAATTTCAGGTAACTCCAGCAACTCCAGCTGGTTTTGAGGGAAACACTTGTGCTTCAGCAGAGCTGCTCAGCTGGGAACCTCTCCAGTGTCACTTGGACTGCGACAGGCAGGATTTGCATTCCTTAAATTTCCACTGCTGAATCTTTTGTCTTCCTCCTGTAGCTGGGGATTTACGTGGATGGTTCTTGTAACAGGAGCTCTGGTTGAAGTGTGGCTGCTTGGATGCAGCGTTTATTAGATTTAGAGTGGGGATGTGGCGGGTGTGGGCTTGAGAAGTCAATGCTGGGAAACAAATCCAGGCCTGGAGCCCAAATCCCTCCTGAACACTCACAGCTCTCACAGGGTAACAACTCCAGGCTTTGGTTAATTAAGTGTTTGGATTTTGGATGGAATAATAAAATAATCATGGAATGTTTGGGTTGGAAGGGGATAAATCCCCTCCAGTGCCACTCCTGCCATGGCAGGGACATCTCCCACTGTCCCAAGTGGCTCCAAGCTGGCCTTGGACATTCCAGGGATCATGTGGCAGCCACAGGGAATTCCCTGGGAATTCCATCCCAGCCCTTCCCAACTCTCTCAGGGGAGAAAAGACAATATGGAAGAGAATTCTACCTGGTGCCACACAAGGGCTAAACCCAAAGTGTCCATCGTGTGTCAGTGACTTTGGAGTTCATTCCAATGTTGATTTCTGTGTTCAGAAATCTGTGTTCAGTTGGTTCAATTGTGGCAAAACCTTGTAGTACTTCAACTCAGTGTTGGGCAGTGCTATTTTTAAAAATTCAAATGGGAATTCAAAGAGCAAAAATTAAAAAATTTCCAAAAACAAAGAGAAGCATTTTGGCATTTCAAGAGCTGCCCAGAGAAGCTGTGGCTGCTCCTGGATCTCTGGAAGTGTCCAAGGTCAGGTTGGAGCACCCTGGGACAGCAGGAGATGTCCCTGTCATGGCAGGGCTGGCACTGGATGGGATTTAAAAGCTCTTTCATCCCAAACCATTCCATGATTCCATGTTAAATCCATCCAGGGATGGGGACTCCACCAACAGCCCATTCAGTGCTTGAGGACACCATCCCAGGGCTGTATTTATTTGTCTGGATTTATGTATTTATTTGCCTGGATTTTATGTATTTATTTGCCTGGATTTTTTTTCTGATGGTTTTTTGGGGTTGTTTGGCGGGGGAGATTGGGGTTTTTTTGTTTGTTTGTTTGTTTTGGGGTGTTTTTTCTTTTGGGGGGTTTTGGTGGGTGTTGGTTTTGGTTTGGTTTGGTTTGGTTTGGTTTGGTTGGTTTGGTTTGGTTGGTTAGGTTTGGTTTGGTTTGGTTTGGTTTGGTTTGTGGGTTTGGTTTGGTTTGGTTTGGTTTGGTTTGGTTTGGTTTGGTTTTTTCAGGTTTGGTTTGTTTGGTTTGGTTTGGTTTTGCATGGTCTGTTTGGCTTGATTGGTTTGGTTTGATTGGGTTTGTTTGGTTGGTTTGGTTGGTTTGGTTTGGTTTGTTTGGTTTGGTTTGGTTGGTTTGGTTTGGTTTGGTTAGGTTAGGTTACATTTGGTTTGGTTGGTTTGGTTTGGTTTGGTTTTTCCAGGTTTGGTTGGTTTGGTTTGGTTTGGTTTGGTTTGGTTTGGTTTGGTTTTTCCAGGTTTGGTTTGTTTGGTTTGTTTTTTCCAGGTTTGGTTTGGTTTTGCTTGGTTTGGTTTGGTTTGGTTTTTTCAGGTTTGGTTGGTTTGGTTTGGTTTGGTTTGGTTTGGTTTGGTTTGGCTTGGTTTGGTTTGGTTTGGTTTGGTTTGGTTTGGTTTGGTTTGGTTTGGCTTGGTTTGGTTTGGTTTGGTTTGGTTTGGTTTGGTTTGGTTTGGTTTGGTTTGGCTTGGTTTGGTTTGGCTTGGTTTGGTTTGGCTTGGTTTGGTTTGGTTTTTGTTGTTTGGGGGATTTTTGGCTGTTGGAGGCCAGAGCAGCTGCAAAGGCCCAGCTCAGGTCACAGCTGGGCTATTTTACTCGCTGCACAAACAACCCTCACCTCAAAGAGCTCCAAGGACGAGCAGGGGCAGGACTGCAGCTTCTCATTTTCCAGCTCATAAAATGACTTGTGCAAGGTCACAGCTGAGTGTCTCAGGTATCAGCTCCATAGCAGCAGGGAAAAAAAAGAAAAAAATAAATTACCTCAGAACATGGAACAAAAACACTTCCAAAATTAATTCTCTGCAACTTAGATGATTTTGAATATATTTTGTTGATCTGTGAATATGTAAAAATAGAATAGTAACAGCTTTGTTTAGAGGGAACAGCGTCATCAGTGTTTTCAATTCTTTTACTGGATAAATACAATTTTCCCCTCATTTTTGCAAAAGATTCCACTGTGTCCTGGACAAGCTTTTTGGGGCTCAGGTGTCACCTAGGGTCACCTTGGTGTAAATAAAAACTGAGCCCTGGTGCCTTCCTGGGAATGCAAAGTTATTTTCCAGGGAAGGACAGGACAGTCCTGGAGTCCTCCCTTTGACCAGGGAGGCTTGAATTGGTTTTAGGTTGTTTTTGTGGTTATTTTTGTGGGTTTTGTGGTTATTTTTGTGGTTGTTTTAGTGGTTGTTTTCTTAACAGCCAGAGGGATCCAAAGGACTGCCAGGGGTGGAAGGGACAGGTGGCATTTCTGCTTCATTCTTTACCAGAGAATAAATCTCCTCACAATCATTTATCACAATTATTTTTTAATTTCTCTTAGTGAAATCCAGGTCCCAAAAGAGGCAGAGGAAGAGCAGGCCTGAGAACCCACGCTAGGCCTCAATATCCTAAAAATTCTCTACAAACTACCCTGATACACCTCTTTTATTTTATTTTTCACACTGATAAAGAATAAAGTCTTAAATCTGAGGCCAAACTCCGGCCCTGCCAGGAGTTGGCACAGAAATTGCTCTGTCTGAGGGGAGATCCAGGTTCTTGCGGCTCCACAGTTGTCCCATCAAATTCCCTCCAGCATCCCTGCCACTCATCTGCCACCTAAAATCATCTTTCCAGCTGAATTCCAGCTCTTGGAAGGGTTTTGGGATCTCTCCAGCATTCTGCAGGGGATCCACATCAAGAGGAACCCTGACCCTGCGAAACCTCACAATTAAGCCTTAATTCCTTCGCTTTTTCCACACTTTTTGGGGATGAAGTGCAACGTGCAAGGAAAATTTGGGAGGAATTAGCTGCGTGGTCTTCGCTTAAAGTTCAGGCTGGAAAAAATCAAAAGGCATTTGTTCCAAGATTGGATTATGTGTAGGATATCTCCAGCTATAATGAGCTCAGGTTTGCTGGCAGCGTTAGAAACAACTCGCGCCTCTCTCTCTCTCTCCTGCCGTGTGTGTTTTTCTCCCTCAGAGCATATTTCTTTCGACTTGATCAGCTCATCTCTCGCAGATGATAAAATTATCTGCAAAGATTTGTATCTGATGTTGTGCCATAAATCATATTTAGTCGTAGGATTAACATTTGCGAGCGTGGAATATTTATGGAAGCGGGGAGGAAAAAAAGAAGGGAAAAGGCAGGTGGGGGGCTGGCGGTTTCTGGGGATTTACGTAAGGGAGAGTTGGGATTCAGGATGGATCTGGCAGGGTTTGGAAATCTGTTTGTACGAGGTGTGGATGTGCTGAGCTCTGGTGAGCAGCGGTGGAGCTGCTTTGTTTATCTCGGGGAGGTTGGGAGATAAAGATCGCGGGGAATCGTGACCTTGGGTGAGCAGCTTTGTCCTGGAAGGGATAAACAGATGTTCCAGCTGTGCTGACACCGAGCAATAACCCTGTTTTCCACCACCCCTGCTGCCAGCTGGGGCTGCCTTTGACATTCCAGGCTGGTCTGAGCCTCTGGAAATGGTCAGGATAAAAGGGGAAAGTTTTTGGAAGCTGCTGGTTTAACAAATCCCTTGGTTTGTTGTTCAGGGCTGGGTTGTCCAAAATGGTTGGAATTGAGCCCAGTTGGAAAATCTGGGGAAAACTGGGGAGAGGGAGGGAGGGAGGGAGGGAGGGAGGGAGGGAGGGAGGGAAGGAGGGAAGGAGGGAAGGAGGGAAGGAGGGAAGGAGGGAAGGAGGGAAGGAGGGAAGGAGGGAAGGAGGGAAGGAGGGAAGGAGGGATGGACAGCAGCTCCTTGTGCTCCAGCTCCAGCACTGCCAGGTGGGAGATCTATCCAGGAGTGAAGAACCACAGCAAGGATCATGGAATCCTGGAGTGGTTTGGGTTGGGAGAGACCTTAAAATCATCCCATTCCACCCCTCCCATGGCAGGGACAATTCCCACTATACCAGGGTGCTCCAACCTGACCTTGGATACTTCCAGGGATCCAGAGGCAGCCACAGCTTCTCTGGGAATTCCATCCCAGCCCCTCCCCACCCTCATTCCATCCCAATATCCCATCCAACCCTGCCCTCTGGCAGTGTCAAACCACTGCCCATAAAAAAGTCCCTCTCCCTCCTTTTTTCCAACACCTTGAGGTCCTGGAAGAGACTCTAAGATCTCCCTGGAGCATCTCCTCCTCCAGGCTGAACACCCACAGCTCTCCCAGCCTGGCAGAGCTGCTCCAGAGGGACCTGAAGTGCTGCAGGGAGCTGGGAACCCTCAGGGGTTCCTCCGGGGGGTGTGGAGGCTGCTTTGGGATTTCTGGCAGTGCCACACGAGGCTCAGATCTTTATTCCATTCCTCCCGCAGGTCCCTCACCACATGAAGACTTTACCCTACTACAGCTACGACCAGCCCGTCATCGGCTACTGCCAGGCCCACAAGCCCCTCCACGTCAACAAGGGCTACGAGACGATGTCCCGAGAGCCGGCAGAACCCTCCGGCCTGGACCTGGGCCGGGACCACAGCTTCATCGCCACCATCGCGCGCTCCGCCGCCCCCGCCATCTACATCGAGAGAATACCCAACTAGCGCGGGGTCACCTCCGCGGGGACAGCTCTGGGAGGGACATTTTGGCCAGGGAGAGGCGCTGGAAACGCCACTGTTCCGGCGGGAAACGCCACCGTTCCGGCTGGAAACACTAACGTTCTGGCGGGAAACACTACCGTTCCGGCGGGAAACGCCACCGTTCCTGCAAGAAGCGCCACCGTTCTGGTGGGAAACGCCACCATTCTGGCTGGAAACGCTACCGTTTCGGCTGGAAACGCTACCATTCTGGCAGGAAACGCCACCGTTCTGGCGGGAAACGCCACCGTTCTGGCGGGAAACGCCACCGTTCCGGCGGGAAACGCTACTGTTCCAGCGGGAAATGCTCCAAGGGCGCGGGGATGGCGCGCGGAGAACTTCAGGATTTTTCTTTGCTTTAAACTTTCCGAGCGATTCCTCAGTGTAAATATTAAAGAGGGAGATTGCGGAGTTCTTATTAAAAAGAACGACGGCGGCGACAAAATAGATTTCACTCTAGCTACATAAAGGGATGGATTAAGAGTTTTGTTTGTATATTTGATTTTTCTACATTGCACGGTTCCAGGGAAGGAGAACCACAGGTAAAAATAAACGGGGTGGGGAGGGCGAGGCTCTGGGGGGGGTCAGCCATGTTCCCTAATTAAGTGTTAATTACAAAGATCCGTTGACTATTTTTGTTCTTTTTTCAGCCAACAAAAGATAGCTCTATATTTTCCTTTTCCTTTCAGGGGTCGGTTTTTTCGATTGGGGTTTTTTTTGGGGGGGAGTGGGTTGTTTTTTAAAGTGGTCGAACATTAATATTTCAACTTTCAGACATGGGCATTAAAGCTTATGTTGAACCAAAAGGACTTTGGCAATTGATGCAGCAGAAACAAAAAAAACTCGGGTGCATGTACATTTAGACACAGGCTGTACACTACGGAGGGGGCTTTTGATTTTTTATCTTCATTGTGCTTCATTGTTGACACTCTTAATTCCTTCTCGGGTTCTAAAAAAAAAACAAAAAAAAATGGGGGAAATACTGCAACGGAGTCACGACTCAGATTTCCAGTCCAGTGGTGCTTGTTAAGTAAAATTCACGGACGTTTGGGAAGCTAAAATGGAAGTGAAGTGCTTGAAACGGATCAGAAGGAAAATCTTTTAAAGAGCATTTAGTGCAACTCACTGGCTGACACAATTTCTAAAACCACAGCAGAATGTGTAAAGTTGTTTTTCGGTTTGGGTTTTGGTTTTGGTTTGGTTTTTTTTGGTTTTGTTTTTTTTTTAATTAATTATTATGATCAGTTAGTTTTTGTGTAGTTTTTATCAATAAAACAACAACAAACAAACAAACAACAACAAAAAAAAAAAGTGGTGGAAAAAAAAATAAACATATTATTTTGTGGTTGGGACACCACAGCCAAGCTAGTGTTTGAATGATTTCTCTGGGTGTGTGACATGGGGACGCCGTGGAGAGAGGGGACAATGCTGGGTCCTGTTTTTCCCCTCTTGGAGGGAAATCAGGGGATTGTTCTGAATTTTAAACACCTGAGTCTGGAGAAGCTCAATTTATTTGGTTTTTCTGGAAAAAGGAGGTGGGTTTGGGGCCTGGGGGAGGGGAAGAGAGGGAAAAAAAATATATTTTTTTAACTAGAAGTTGGTTTTTTATCAGAAGGGAAATTTTTCATCTGCAAACCTGAGCTGGAGCTAAACCAACTCAGATTAGAACACAAGGGATGAGGTTTTATCCGGAGGGGGAATAACACAACAATAAAGTTTGGGACAGAATGAATTTGGTGATTATTCCAAGTATTTCTTTTGGAGTGTATAATGAGAAATCCACTTGCCCACGAGGCTTCACGAATTCCTGCAAGCACCGAGTGCTGAATCATAGATACAATATTTTATCTATGTCTCTGTGACATTTTATCATTGTCCTCTGTGTTCCTCACCTGAAAAAACTGATTTATTTTCCCCTGGGAGGATGTGGATGGATGTGCTGGGCTTAGGCAGGGAAATGTGAACACAAAGTCAACATCATGCGTGGAAGTAACACATTCAGAATTAAACGTTGGGCAGGAAATGAGAAGAAAATGGAGTGAAAATCCAGGTGAGGAGTTTTCCAGCAGCTCCATCAGATCTCCCGAGATCTGTCAGCCTTGGCAGAGCCACAGATGGAGAGAAAAAGCTTCTCCAAACATGAGTTTCCTTCAAATGGAGTTTAAAATGTTGACCCCCAAGTTGAAAATGGAAGTTTTTCTGTTCATTCCTGGTGGCTCCAGGTCAGCAGGAGAACTTGGATTTGTTTATCCAATAAATCTCCAAAGGGGAACAGCATTCCCATACTGCTGAAAGGGGAAAATGGAATTATTTTTATTGTAAAAGGTCATTAAAATCAGTTGTATAATCCTGGTGTCATTTTTAATAGAGAAATTCTGTCTGCCAGGACCAGGGAAGGAGATGCCACCCAGAAATATTTATAATCTTGGTGTATTTTTTATTCCTTTTCCTGTTGGCAATGTGGATATTGGAGAACGGCTGTTTGTTTTTTAATTCCATTTATAATCATCTCAAATGCAACTTCCCCTCGTGCTCTGGGAAAAACTCCTGAAAGAGAAGGTAAAATTAAACAAACTCCCCTTTTTTTTCATCCCCTTGTTTCAAAATAACTTAATTTTAGCATTGATTTGGAGGATGTTTGGAACTGACATTAGAGCACAGATTTTCTTGGCAATTAGTGGGAATTGTAGGAACAAAATAAGCTCCTGTGGGCACAATCTCTGGGTGAGCTAATGTTTTTCTGCCTGAAATGTTGCTGAGTTTCTTCTATTTATATCCTGATGCCAGTTTGGGTAAGGACCCCATAACTGCTCTTTGTATCCTTAAAAATGAAGGAGAAAATGATCCAAAAATGAGTTGAAGGCATGAAGATAAACCTTCCTCAAGTGCTAAAGGTCCTGAGGAGCCAAAAATTTGTGTCCTGGATTGCTTTGGATCAAAACCTGATCAGAACAAAAGGGCTCCTGATTGAACAAAAATTGAAATTTTAACTCTGCTGCCCACAATTAAAGCCAAGAAAGTGATATAAAATTAGGTTTTCAGCCATAATGCCAAAAGCTGAGATGAATGTGAACCTTTTGGTATGAATTTTACCTTTGTTGTTTTGTTTTTAAAGTCTCAGTTCCTGGATTCATGTGATTCTGTTGCACCTTCAGCTTCCAACCATATCCCAACTCTCCTCAGGGAAAGTCCTTCCACTCCTCTCCACACAGCTCTGCTCAGGGAAGTTCTGCTCTGCAAGGAGAAACTCAACAAATCTCCAGGTGAGACCCAAAAAATCCAAATTTGATGGTGTTCCCAGGGATTTCTCTCCCAGCAAACAGCAAATTGGGTGTTAATGAAGGAACCTGATCACGGAATGGTGGCATCTTGGTGGCATCTTGGTGGTCACAGAGTTCCTGAGCTCCAAACAAAGCTGGCAATTTCATGCTCTGCAAGGAGAAACTCAACAGATCTCCAGGTAAGACCCAAAAAATTCAATTTTGATGGTGTTCCCAGGGATTCCTCTCACAGCAAACAGCAAATTGGGCATTAATGAAGGAACCTCGTTGTGGAATGGTGGCTTTGGTGGCATCTCGGTGGTCACAGAGCTCCTGGAGGAGCTGCTGAGCTCCAAACCAGATCTGTGAATTTCATGCTCTGCAAGGAGAAACTCAACACATCTCCAGGTAAGACCCAAAAAATCCAAATTTGATGGTGTTCCCAGGGATTTCTCTCCCAGCAAACAGCAAATTGGGCGTTAATGAAGGAACCTGATCACGGAATGGTGGCATCTTGGTGGCATCTTGGTGGTCACAGAGTTCCTGAGCTCCAAACAAAGCTGGCAATTTCATGCTCTGCAAGGAGAAACTCAACAAATCTCCAGGTAAGAGCCAAAAAATTCAATTTTGATGGTGTTCCCAGGGATTCTTCTCCCAGCAAATGGGGTGTTAATGAAGGGACCTCGTTACAAAATGGTAGCTTTGGTGGCATCTCGGTGGTCACAGAGCTCCTGAGGTCCAAACAAAGCCGTGAACTTCATGCTCTTCAAAAAAAACAACTGAGGGGTCTGAAGAACAGATTCTTGAAGATTTTGGGGAAAATCAGCTGCTGCTTTTCCCCCTCACTCATAAAAACCTCGCAAAGGCCAGTGGGGCACTGAAGTTCCCCTGTCCTGGGAATTCCAGGTGAATTCCTGATCCCAGCACTTCTCCCTCTCCAAGTCATTCCCAAGCCTGGCGATATTTTCCTGCGAGTTTTCCAAATCTTTTGGAATAAGCTGCCCTTTTCCATTCTGAAGATTGATAAACACAATTTCCTCCTGACTCCCCACTGGAAAAACTCCCTGAAGGAATTTGGCACGTTGGCCACAGCAAATCTTGTGCTTTTAGAGATATTTTCGAGCTGCGTGAAGATTTAAGGGTCTAATGCAGTGTGTGCTGGAAGTTATTAATTTTTAGGTGGTTTTGGCTCCTTTAAATGTCACTTGTCGCTTTTTTAAAGCTGTGGAAAGGGAAAGGAGGTTGAGTTCATCAGGCTGGAACTTTGCCTTGAATTTAGAAAAATAAATTACCTGTCTGGAATTAATGCCTTCCTCAAAACAGTGAGAGAAATAAAAAAGGCTCTGGCTGACTTGGAGTTTGGGCTTGTTGGAGGGCAGGAATTAAAATTTAAATTTAAATTAAATTAAACCTTTCCTTGCTCCCCAAAACAGGGGGAGTTTTGCCCATTTTGGGAATGGATTTCCCTGTTTTTCCCAAATGGGAAGAGCAGATTCCAAGGACACACATTCCCTCAGGGCAAGAGTGGGAAATGTTCTGATCCTCAGGGACTGTGCTCATCGCTGGGGAGATGAGATTTGAGTATTTTGATTTTTAAAAGTTTCATTATCGGTGGCGAATAAGAAAAAAACAACCTTTTTTGGGGGAGAAGCTGTGGCTTTCCTGGGAGATTTTGGGAATACATTCAATTTTTCCAATTCCTTCCTGGCTGTTAGTGGGACAGGGAGATTCCTGGGAGATTTTGGGAATACACTGAATTTTTCAGATTCCTTCCTGGCTCTTAGTGGGAGCTTTCCTGGGACACTTTGGGAATTCACTCAATTTTTCAGGTTCCTTCCTGGCATTCCTGGGAGACTTCAAGAATACAATCAATTTTTCCAACTCCTTCCTGGCTGTTAGCAGGACCTTTCCTGGGAAACTTCAGGAATACACTGAATTTTTCCAATTCCTTCCTGCCTGTTAGTGAGACTTTTCCTGGGAGATTTTAGGAATACACTGAATTTTTTGGGTTCCTTCCTGGTGGTTAGTGGGACCTTTCCTGGGAGACTTCAGGAATACATTCAATTTTTTGGGTTCCTTCCTGGCTCTTAGTGGGACCTTTCCTGGGACACTTCAGGAATTCACGCAATTTTTTGGGTTCCTTCCTGGCATTTCTGGGAGACTTCAGGAATTCACTCAATTTTTCCCATTGCTTCCTGGCTGTTAGTGGGACTTTTCCTGTGAGATTTTAGGAATACACTCAATTTTTCGGATAACTTCCTGGCTCTTAGTGGGACCTTTCCCAGGAAACTTCAGGAATACACTGAATTTTTCCAATTCCTTCCTGCCTGTTAGTGAGACTTTCCCTGGGAGATTTTGGGAATACACCAAATTTTTTGGGTTCCTTCCTGGTGGTTAGTGGGAGCTTTCCTGGGACACTTCAGGAATACAATCAATTTTTTGGGTTCCTTCCTGTCTGTTAGTGGGACTTTTCCTGGGAGATTTTGGGAATACACTGAATTTTTCAGATTCCTTCCTGGCTCTTAGTGGGACCTTTCCTGGGACACTTCGGGAATTCACTCAATTTTTCGGGTTCCTTCCTGGCATTTCTGGGAGACTTCAGGAATACACTGAATTTTTCCAATTCCTTCCTGCCTGTTAGTGAGACCTTTCCTGGGACATTTCAGGAATACAATTAATTTTTTGGGTTCCTTCCTGGCTGTTAGTGGGACTTTTCCTATGAGATTTTGGGAATACACTGAATTTTTCCAATACCTTCCTGGCTGTTAGTGGGACT
>NW_028147414.1:0-25000 GCF_008360975.1 Lichenostomus cassidix | reverse complement strand
ACAAGTATTCTAAAATAACCATATCTGATGTAGCAGAGTCCGGGAGGGCAGCAGGAGCTGGCTGCCCCCCCAGACCAGGTCCCTGGTCTGCGTAATCCCACCGGATCTGGGGTGTCCGGCCCCTGGGGTCCCGCGGCATGGCGCAAGTCTTTCAACCACAGAAATTCTAGCAGGAAACGTAGTAAGGCAAAAAAACGAGCTGGAACCCATCTCTGTTCTGGCAGGGAGGTTTATCTGGCGTATGGGGGAGAGGGTCACAGAGAAAGGAGCAGGGGAAGGAAGCAGGAATGGGGTAGGAGCTGCCAGCTCAAAGATGGAGGACCTCTCTCAGACCCAGGTGCTGGCTTTTAAGGGGAAAGGAAGGGGGCAGGGGCTGGCTCTCTAAGAGCCAGTCCCAGGAGAAGGAAGATAAGACTGGCAAAAGGGTCCACACCAATAGGTTTTCAGGTACAGCATGACGCATATTTCAAAATGAACCAATAGTATAAAAGGCAGGGGAACAAAGGAAGCACATGGAATCTGAAAATTGCATCACTACACATATCAGCTATTTCACCACTATGTGTAAGTTTAGTTAGTAACAGAAATGTAACAGAAATAAAGGCATTAGTTATTATTACACAACTACATCTTTATAACAAGGCTACTTTTGTAAGAATCAAAATTATACACATAGCATCCATTTTAATATTTGCGAAAAGCCAATATTATAATACATATTTATCACAGACCTAAATCTGGCCACACATAATCCCAAAGTGTCATAAATTGGGTCTCAATAAGTCAATCAGAGACAATTCCAATTCAGTAATTTGTAATTTATTCAAGCAAGCGGATACCGGTCAAAGCAGCGCTGGGCGGGCTAGGCAGGCTCCTTCGCTCTGCCTAAGACACACCGCGCAGAGGTTTGTGTGTGCCGAGGTTTTATGCAGTCCCTTTTTCCGGGTTACGTGTCATTTGCTGGAGATAAGGCTGTGTCTGCATAGTCTGTTGCTATTGCCAGAGGGTCCTCCGCTGCCTTCCGAAAGGCTGTAGTCACGTTCGCAGCCTGCCCTTCTTCCTAAACCTTGCAAGTTTTGTATAAGCCTTGTGTAAACAGGATGCTTAAGTTCTGCTTATGCCAGCAGGAGGTCTTTGGCCAGTGGGGGCCCTGTTTTCCTGTTGCGATTTAGAGAATCAATCCTTATCTATCACAAAAGTTTAGGGATTTGGGACACAACCACCACTGGACATCCATAGGAGAACCCCAACTTTCACCAGAGGACCCAACCTTTCCACAAGACCACCACTTTCAACAAGATCACATCCAGCACCCCAATGGGACTGCAACCACTATTTAATCAGACTGTGACCACCACCCTGACCAACAGGGTGTTGTCCAGCTGTACTCAGACTTTATTGGTTTAAGTCAATGTTTCTGTACTATCACATTTATTGCAATCATTCTATTAAATTGCTATTCTGACCTGAAATCTTTTTCAAGGTGATTGTGTGGGGGTTCATTTCTCCCACTGGTTTACTTTCAAACCAGCACACACCTCTGAGATCTTCCATAGGGACATAATTTAAATTAGGCCCAAACCTTGCACTATAACTTGACCTAAAATTGTGGGCAGTAAACACTTGGCAAGGAAGCAGCTGAAGGATGAACTGGGGCTCATATTCCAAACTGCTTCCTAAGACTTGAGAGAGTTAGATCCAGATAGTGTATTTTAGCCAAAATTGGAGGAAGTAGCTACGTCAAACCACAAGTGCAATGGCACTATAACAATGCTTTGCTGCACACTCATTGACTGAATGAATACTGAACCAATGGAAAGGTGTTTCTAAACACTGAGAAAGACAAAAATACAAATATCACCATGGTGGTAAGAGATGATTTTTTAGAATTTTATTTATTGAAACTTCCCTCTCAAATGCATACTAAGCAATAACGTGAAAATGGCATTATTGCAGAATGCCAGCAATTACTGTGCAAATTGTGTCTCTGCTGACATGACAGTGCAGCTGATTTACATACAATATAGTTAGAAATTAATTATTAATTAATTAATTAACTGGAATCCATATGACACACAAGACTTTAGAAACATCAGACAATCCTGCTACTAATTCTACTGGCACCAACAAATAAATGCTGCCACTTACAGATCAAAGGCAGCATTGCAACTGTCATGTGTTCACTGTAAAACTCTAAAAATACTTGGTTTTCTTTTAATGGGATTACAGCTGGCAACTTCAAGATCACAAGGCAATAATTTCTCAAATAAAGTAAAATAATGTAGTTTTCAGTTTATCATGGGAAAATGCATATCTTTTCAATTAGACTTGGTCTTGGTTTGAAAGACAGGTGTCTGTTAAGAGAGGCTGGACCCTCCCTTAGAATAGAGAATGTGACCCCCCTTCCCCCCGAATTATTTTAACTTTGGAATCAAGGCCTTTCAGGCAAAGGTATGGGGAAAGGGAATAACAGTTCTTTACTAGTATCAATAGCAGAGTAAACAAGCAATAACAACAATAGCAACAACAAACAAATCCAGAAAACCACTGAGAGATGTCCCTGGACTGCCAAGCACTTTCCCATTTGGTGTAATCACAGTCACAAGCAGGAGGAGCGCTGTTGAGCTCCTGGCCAGGCCGGGCAGGGGTGACTCCTGCACAGCTGCAGGTGGCACTGTGGCACAAGTTGTAATGGTGGTAATGGTGGCCAGGCTGGGCAGCAGGATGGCACACAGCAGGCAGCTCAGAGCAGCAAGCGGGGTGGCAGGAATGGCTCTCCCGGGCTAGCCAGCAAGGTGGCAGGGACTCTGCAGTTACGGCAGACACCCAGGTACGTTCCAGCAAGGGGGGGAGGCAGTGACAACCGGACTCCTCTGCAGTTATTGCAAAAGCACAGCTGGGAAGGCATGCGCTCGCAGTGGGGAGAAAGAGTTGGATCCTGCGCCTTTTCCCAAGTAAGAGCTCACCCAGCCAGGAGGAGAAAGCAGAGCACAGTTGGATGTCCCACAGTCCCAGCCAAAAGTCAAAACAGCAGCTTTTCCTCCTGGTGTCCCATGAGCAAGTGTCGGTCCCAAGAGCCAGAGTGCCTCCTTCCCTTACCACACCCAGCTACAGCCTTTGTCTCTTACAAAAGAATTAATGGCTCTGAGCACCTGGACGTTAGTTTCCTAGTAACAGGGATGGAGAAAATTCCAACCCCCCCCCCCCCAACATTCAACAGACTGGCAGGATTTTGTGGAATACGAAACTGTGCAGTGAAAGGATAAAAGTCTTCAGGGACTGGACACTGCAAGCAAACAATATGTACATCATCTTATATTGTAATGTAAACAGCATTACCATAATAACAGCCTCATTCTGCACTGAAACACTGTGATGAGGTTACAAGTTTTTGTACAAGAAATGTCCTATTTGAAATATGCTGATATTTTTATACAAAACACTGGCTATTCCAAATCATGCTTTAGAAAAGTATTCTTGAATGCTGTAACACTGCTGCCATGTCGAGAGTAAAAACACATAACATTTAGCTCTTAAAATACCCAAATAAATCCATGGTAGATGCAAAAGTTACTCTATGATTTCTGAGTTAATTTCAAAAAATTGTAGAATGGCTTGGGTTGGAAGAGACCTTAACAATCAACTCTTTCCAAAACCCCTTCCACTATACCAGGTTGTTCAGACCAACGAAGTGTTTCCAGGGAGATAAACAAAACAGACTAAATGGGAGCGTGATCCTGGATTCAATGGACACAGAAATCTGAGGTGCAATGAGTTGTTTTGGCAGTGGATACTAGATGATATTTGCTGGTTTATAATTGATAGCAAACAAGTGTTGTATTGGCCTATATACCTGAGACTACAGAGATCACTAATTCTACTTCTAGCAGTAATCAGGAAGGAGGGAGAACTGTGAATACAAAATAAATTTTAAAGTTACTTCTAGATTTTGCCACTGTTAAATCTTTCTAAATTTCTGAAGTAAGTGGCCCAGGTGTCCCAGCTGCTAAATATTCACTGTCTCGTGATATACCAACCGGGACAAAAGCAGAAAGGATGGAGCAAGAAGAGTGTTTGTGGTCCTATGACAAGGAAAGACAAATGTGGCAAGCAGAACCACACCCTTCTGGCTGCCACCACCATTGCTAGTGATGATGAAAGAGCTCATGTTTAGGCAATGGTGTACAGTAGGAGCACACCAAAAATTAAGAAACACAGTCATTTTTAGCCGGACGATCCCAACAACACTTTAAGGATATGTGCTTTTTCCCCAAGAATGAACTCAAAAGAATTTTGAAGACTAAAATTTATTCTTCCTGGATTATCTGGAATACTACCTACTTTGACAACAAGTCTCCACAGTTCCATGTTTCGGGATAAATTTTAATACAAAGCTGGCATGTACCACAGCTCTTTATTAAATAGTGTCCTTATAGTATCTCCTGAATTTTACTGATTTTTTAACATGCACATAACTGTACACAGAGGAAGGATGACCACTAACACTTCTGCCCTGTCTTTCAACAAACAAGAAGCAACCCAGTGTTTTTATTTCATATAAATCTGTTTTAATTTGGGGATAAAGAACAGTAAGTTCAATAAAAGCAGCCTCTAACACCATAAACACAATTCAGACAATCTTGTGGTTGAAGAGGAAATAATTTCTTCCATGTTCTTGTTTTATAGATTTTGTAGGGTGTTTTTTTCATTTGTATTCAAGCAGCACCATAATAGAGATGTGAAACTGATTAACAATATCAATACTCCTGACTTCAACCACTCTAAGGGACAGGATCAGCATGGAGTGGTGGGGGTGAAAGAAGGACAGTGTAAGTTAAATTTTGAAACAAAAATAAAAATAAACAACAAAACCAAAAACAAACCTACAAAAAACTACCCAAAAATTTACATAAAAGGGGGAATTTGCTTGAAGTCTGCTACACTTTGGGGTCCAGTCCCATTTCAGATGCTGCAGGTTACCCAGAACCAGCAGGTAGAAATTGCTGGTAGGTGCTATGGAAGCTTGTTTCGTTCTTATTGTCTCTGGATGGGACAGCAGTGCTTCTTAGATCTCATAAAGAGGGGACAGGGATAAAATCTGTAAGGAAACCTGTGTAGTTTGGGGAGTCCGGTAATAATTACTGCAGTCCATGGTGTCATAGAAATGCCCCTGGAAAAAGTCTCAGGCACAACTAAACTGAGCTCATTGTATCTAAAGAAACTGTTTGTAGCATACTTAATTACCAGAACATTTTTATCAGCAGTTATAAAAAACACAGAATCATCACATGACAGCAGAAATCACACCTTTTTTAATTTGAATTAGATTTATATCAGGCCCACAGCTTTTTTATACAGAACTTAAATTCTGTTAAGTTGTGCTTTATTCACAGTATCAGTAAAAGACAAATTCCATAATAGTACCATTGCAAAACACAGGTTTTAAAATCCTTCATGTGATGGACAACTATATGCAAGACACTGACCAGATATTTCACTTTTTTCTTTTGAAAACATAATAAAAAGTGCAGAAAACATTAGAATTTTATTACAATGAGAAAACATGAAATTCTCTGAATATCTGTGAATAGGCTACAACATATTTGCTAATATAACTATCGCCTAACCTGTTTCTGATGATTTTCAATAACACAAAACAGCTGATATCTCCTCAGGTCTCTAACAGCTCAGATTTCTGCAGCAAGACCATTTGGAAAATCAATTCCCTCTTTGAAAAAATCTTATTTCACTGTTCTGTGAATTCACTAAAAGCTTGGCAACAAGGGCTGAAGATAAAATACTCCAAATGCAATAGTCATCCAACCATAGAATCATATTTAGATTGCAAAATCCAGATTTTGTAAAACAATAGAGGGACTGCAAAATTCATGAAAGTCCAGCAAAGGACAAACTCACTCATGTCCTAATAACCTGTATCCCACATGACAGATACCTTCCCATATGAAAATAAAAAAAATCACTAGGTTTTGCTACATAAGGTAGCAAAAGGTAAGTTACTTACATAAGGTAACTTGTACATCACTGAGCTGTGGCGGGTGGTGTCACAGAGGGGAAGATTGTGACACTCCAATGCCCAGCTCTCCAAAAATACTGACCTTCCTGCTGTTCTCTGCTGCTGGCCCTCTTCTGAAATGAATGCTGTGAGGGCAAAGCCGCCTGTGCTCAACCCAGCCTCCAGCACAGATAAGAATTCTATGAACTTCTCATTCCTCAGCTTCTTGACTTCAAGATAAGAAGAGATTCTCTAAAGGGCCAGACCAAGTAACACATAAAAAATTATCCCCATTACTTGGTAAAAAAGTGGTTTTGAAAATATGGTCAATGAGCTTTTATAATCCTTACTAATTTTTTGGATACAAAAGCACCGTACAGTCTTATGTATTGGACCCCCTAGCTGGTGACTGACAGGGATCATCAACATACACACAAAAAAGAACTCTCACTCACCACCAGACAAGCCACATAGCTGCAAAAACAAGGATGCAAATGATTCTCCTGCCTCTGAACCTCATGCAGCCTTTGTGTACCCTGTCCTGTATTAAAGGCTCAAGAGGACAAGCAAAGTGATTCTCCCCATCTACCTCAGCAAAGTGTAGATTTTTCCCTAAGGCACTGAGAAGAAATGGTGCAAGGCATTCCATGGCTTTCCACGCCTCGCTTGAGGAATACTTGGTCAGTCTTTCACTCATGACTCCTCTCTAAGCATCCACCCCACTGTTGTCTCACAAGCTCTTCCATCACTGTGGCTGCAGCAGCATTTCCTGGGGGAGGTGGCTCTGCCAACATGGCCATAGGGCTCCAGGGGCCTTTGGATGACACATAGGTGTAAGGGTAAAGGAAAAATACTTCAGGAGAAGAGGAAGGAAGAAGGAACCTGAAAATCCATTAAGGAAGTAGCCATTTATTTTCTCTTCCTTGAGTAAGGACTTGCTTTGGCCTTTCTAGAGCTAATCCTGGTATGGCCTCTTGCTGGAATGGGAGCCACCTGGAGACCCAGGGGTCTTTCTCTTTTGGCGGCGCTGGGATGTCACAGGTGAGTGGTCATTGCCTTGGCCAGGAGCAGAGGAACCAGCAGCCACTGTTGTCTCCCCCAGCTCCTCCTGGGGCTGCTCCTGCTCTGCAGGGATGGACACAGATGGGGAGTGGCTGGGATGTCCACAGAGGATAGTCTCCAATGTGCTGGCTTCCTCCTCTGTGTTGAAATTTGTGATGCCACTGGAGGGGTCCTGGCTGAAGGTGGGAGCACCGTCCTGGGAAGCAGTGGGGTCCGAGCTGGCAGCAGGGATCTCATCCTCCTCCCTGGCAATGTGGGAGTGCCGCAGCCTCTGAACCTCCTCACTGCACTGGGTCTCAATGATATTGAGGATGCCATGGACTAGTGATGCAGTGTACTGCTGGAGACGGGGCTGCAGTCTCTGGACCAAGACTTCCCTGTCTGGACCATAGACACAAAGGGCAAGCAGGATGCCACTCTCTGCACTCTTCACCTGGTACCACTCGCCCCCATATATCATCTCCAGCCCCTCGTGCAGCCAGGGCCTCACAGGGTCCAGGAGGTTCCGTCGTCTTCGGAAAAGTTCTGCCCAAAGCTCAGGCAGGATGCCACCCACAGCCTCTGGTCCTGCAGCCTCCTGCTCAGCAGGGGCTGTTATTCCTTGTGGAGAAGAAGCAGGAGACTCTTCAGAGCCACGGGGGCTGTTTTCAACCAGGCCTCCAGGAGATTCTGCTGCCTGGCTACTGGTCTCTGGCAACTCTCTGGGAGGTGTGATGACACAGTGTAGGTAGTCATCTCCACCACGGTCTGAAAACTTGACTGTCAAGATAGATCTTCTGCAGAGTGGACAGGCAGGATTTCTTTCTGCCCAACGCAGGATGCAGCCGAGGCAGAATCGGTGGCCACAGGGCATCACATAAGCAACATCATCTGGTGCATCACAGCAGATGGGGCAGCTCCATTCCTTCCTTGTGGCCATGAGTGCTTGTTCCCACAGGCTGGCCCAGGTACTGACAGCACCTGAATTTATAGAACAACGGATGTGAGGTCACAGTTATAATCCACCACCAGTATTAGCATTATTCCTAGGGTTATGATTGGGATTACTATCACTTCCACCACCCAGTGAGGTTACAGTGTGATGTCACATTGTGATGTCCACCCCTGTGGCTCTTGAAAATACACTGCAAATTGGAGGCTGCCCTCTGCAGAAGTCCCTACTGCACCCCAGACAGGAGAGCATCACCAAACCATGGGATCTGAGTTAGTGGATCCATGGCTGTGAAAAACCAGCAAGATTAAAATTTGGTCCCTCACTGAACATCAGAAATTCAGCAGAGGGGGGTTCAGGAAGCCAGGAAAAGGTTCAGATGGTACTGTGAGGAATGGCTGGATTTCACAATCCATGAAGGAGTGTTTCCTGAGAGACAGCCAAAATGCAGAGATAACGTGGACAAGAGCACTAGAGATATGTTGGGAAGGGGAGTCTTGCAAGAGAAGAGCATCAGTGTAGCTGTATCTGCAACATCATTTAAGTCTGACATTGCCTAAATAATGCTGTCCCAAATCTGGGAACAGATCAATCTATGTTGGAAGAAATGGGGAAAAGGGTCATTGGTGTAGAGTTGTTTATGTCAGTGGAGGCAGCACCAGAGAAAGTGAAATGCAAGGGCATCTTAGGAGGGGAAGAAAAGACAGAGCCTTTGGTGACTGGCATGAAATACCTATGGCAAGCAGAAGACATGGGTGAGAAGAAGAAAGTAGAAGTAGAAAGTGATGCTGCAGTAGCCCCAGATGTGTGCAGAGGTGAAATGGAACACTGGGACAGACATCCCTTATGCATCACTGAGCAGTGGAGGATGGCATCACAAAGTGGCAGACTGTGACCCTCCAAAGCCTGGCTCTCCAAAAATACTGACCTGCCAGGTGTTCTCTGCTGGTCATGACTCCTCTCCAAGCATCACCTCAGTGCTTTCTCAGAAGCTCTTCATGATCCTGGAGCATTATGGCACTCCTTCCATAATGTTGTGGCAGATTGGATGGAGCAGAGAATGAAGATCTGCTACCCCTCACTGGTGTCACACATTGCAGAAGGGTCATGGTCTTTCTCATGGTCACCATCTGTCCTGGGAATGGAAAAAATGCAAGAAATGTCCAGATCCTCAATACTGACACCCTCCTGGTTCCCTAAGGCTCAAACTCACCCCAAGGACGCATTTCTTTGCAGAGTTCACCTGTGCTGTTACAAGAACTCTATGGTACCTGGCCACATGAACCAGGTGAAAACATTGATGGGGAAACAAAGGCAACAGCTCTCAGATAGACACTTGTAGCTGATGCAGCCTCCAATGCACCACCCAGCACCAGGAGAATCATGGATCAGTTGTCCAGACCCTGCATGAACACTTGGTAGGGGTCCAGGAGGCCTCTTGCAGGGCTGGGAACACTCACCTTCATCGTTGGAGATTGTGAATTAAGAGGTTCTCCTTAAGACATTCTGATCTGACATCAGAAAATTTCAGAGTTCACTGAAATTAAAGGAAACTTGTTCTCTAATCTGAAATATTTATCTTTAGGTTGTTCAAAGATCTTTTTTTAGAGGCAAGGGTCTGGTGGCTTTTCCCTTTTCATGTATGAATTTAGAGACAAAAAACCTTTTTTATTGTTTTTTCTGTATGAAATAGAAAATACTTTTACTAGTGACCTATATATATTCAGATTTTATTGTGTAAAATCATGAAAAGGACTGCAGGTCTCCAAATATAAGAATAGACCTAACCCCAGAGATGTGCTAGATGCACTTTTAATTTTTCTCCAGCTTTTTACCAGTTCTGGACATAGTAGAAGGACATGATGGAGAAATGTCCAGCATTAAAAAAAAACCCAAAACTTTTTTTGTTTTGTTTCATTTTGTTTTGTTTTGTTTTGTTTTGTTTTGGGGTTTTTTGTTTGTTTGTTTGGTTTTGGTGGTTTTTTTTTTTTTAATTAAGATGACAGGACCTAGAGGGGAAATTGAAGTATTCTTAGCTTTTTACTATAATGAAACCAGCCTCTGTTATTACTCAAGTATATAAACTTTCTGGTAAACATTGTACTTTAGAATACTAGTAACTCTTATCCAAGATTTTGTTGATCAATTAGTCTCCTATCTTATGGTTATATAAATGTATATTTAGTTACATATCACTGGGAACACAGAAAGGTCCTTAAATAATTATAGTATTCAACTAGATCTAATTAGTATTGCTCTGACATTAAGATATACCTTTAACACTAGACTCTTGAGATCAGCTGAATGTTTTGTATTGTTTAAAAAGCTGAGCTGCAGTGCTGTGACCACCCACTATGTCCATTGCTATGTTACCTGAGATGGCTGTGGCTTAATGGACTTTTATTACCTGAACAGCTATATTTGTACCAATAGCAACAGAGATCATTTAGCCACTGTCTTCATTTATATATACTGTAATGTTTACTTTGTATTAATCTCCAAAGCACAAGTGTAATTGCAAAGTCCATATATGTTAGTACATGTAGGCAGAAGCCTGTGAATTTATTGTACAAGGTTAGCAGCAGGAATAGCTGCTTGCTAATGCCATCTCCAGGCCTTGACTTCAGACATTGTTTACTGCAGCCATTGGCCACCGTTACCATACAGAAACTGAAAATCACACATGGATATTTATTTTCTCACTCAAACAAACCTCAGTGCACAGAGCTGTGGGATACAATCTAAGAAAAACAGTGAATTTATTTAGCTTGAACAATCCTTTTGAATGCACAAGAGTTAGCAAAAATTGAGGTAGATTTTGAAAATAAGGATTTATTTGTCTAAGTCAAGAAAAAAAGGCTGCATATGGACAATTAGTATGTTTACATACTGCTGGTTCTGTATCAGAGTAAGTCATGTTGATAATATTCTATAAAATATACAATTTTTTTATTTTCCTGTTATTAGCTAGTGTTTGTATATGATGGGATTGCCTTATATAAGGCTCAACATTTGAAGTGTGTACACCTTTCCCCAGTATACTAATGCTAAATTGTATGGGGTGGGAGAGGTAGGATTTATTGAGGAGATGAAAAGGTGATGGCTGCATATTTTTCCAATATTTATTATAGGGTCTTTTGTAGCACTTATTTCCATAGTAACATAATAGCTCATGCCCTCATTCTTCACTTTTCTGAAGGTAAACAGGTGGGAACAGAGATGCACAGTTGAAAAGCCTAAAAGATGTCAGAACTGGATTTCTGCTCCAGAGATAGCACTAAAATTTAGATCTCTGGAGCCTTAATCCATTGCTTTAATCCAAATTCATCTAGACTTTACTGGAGGACAAAGTAATTAGTTAATGAATTATTTACTAAATAAAACAGTAATAATTGCTTTAATTTTTTAGTATTTCCCAAATTATCTCCACTTGAATGATGTACCTACACCAGGGAAAGTGAAGAGACAACATCTGTAATTTGAAATATTTGGAGATAATTTTTAATGAAAGTTTTCTGAGAGTCTCAGATGAGGAATTCTGCCTCAGAGTGAGGATGCAGCACATTAACTGGATAAATCTAGAAGCGTCTGTCTCTGGATTATGTTGAATGTCCTTTTCTAGAGTATCTGATTCAGCTGGAATCTGAACGTTACAAGACAGAATGCCCTAAAGTCATGGAAGAACAGATGCAATGTCAGTAAGTTCAGACCACGAATACTTTCTCACTATTAGATTTTCTTAAAATTAATCCCTGTGGGAAGAACTCGATGTTATGTTGCACCGATGAATGTTAGAGATTTTAAAATACGCTACTTTTTCTTACAGATGAGACTATTTCTGAGGAAACTATGTGTTCTAGAAACTGTTTCCTAGAACATGAGTGTAAAGCACTCGGTGCATTGCAGCATAACTTTGATTTTCTAAAGCATGGCAACATTTTTGGTTGCCAGGAGCAGGCAGCTGGACAGAGACTGCCTGTTCAGCCACCGCACTTGCTATCCGCAGCCGCCCCAAGCTCCTCCCCTCCTGGCCGGGCAGGGACTGCTCCCTCCAGTTCGGGCGGCTCCTGAGCCGGTCCCCTCTGCCTCTGCTGTTCACTGGCATTTTTGTTGTAGAGCTGATTCTCCTCAGGGGCTCCCCTAGAACTGCCAAGTCCCTGCAGGCTCCCTTGCCCTGGCGCTGCCCTGCCACAAGAGAAGCCCACAAACCCAAGATCTACCCCTTCACTGCTGGTCCAGAGCTGTTGCCCTCAGCAAAATGGGAGGAACGTCTGACTTAGTTGAAAAACATTTTTTTAGCACCTAATTTCTGCCAGGTGATGACTGTTGGAGCTGCCCATATTCCTCAGAGAGCTGCTCTCATCATGTTCTTAAGCTGAAGGACCCTGCATCTACCTGCTCAGAAGGAGATAATTCTAATTAATTTACTCATTGTGTGTAGAAAGTATGCTTATGTACTGAGTTTGTGTGGCCAGGTATTGGGATAATGGCTGCAAGTTCCCCACACCCCTTTCTTAATGACTGTCCTTGTCACCTATTGTCCTGCCTTCCCTACTCCATGTGGTCCTAGCCACGCCCCCAGTTTTCCCTATTGGTTCCTGTACTCTAACCCCACGTGGCCCTGGCCACTCCCTCGGGTTTCCCCTATTGGTTCCTGTACTCCTAACTCTGCCCCTGTACCTCCCCTGTACCCAGAGGTCACTGGGCCTGTGTGCTGTCCCTGCCCCTCTCTGTTTCCCTATAAAACCCCTTACCCTCCGCCATCTTGCTGTCTATGCTCCACGTGTGTTTATGCTCCACATGTGGCTGTGCATGTGAGGCCTTCGCCCTCGAGGCATCTCTGCCTCGAGGAGGTCGTTGGCCTCTGGTGCACCATGCGAATAAACATCTTCCATGGACACACTGCACAGACCCTCCTCGCCTCCTTTATCACCGCCGGTTGTGGAAGCAGACGAACCAGAGCTAGCCTTATGGCTCCCCGGCCGGTGAGAGCGCAGTGTCCAGCCCTGGGTCAGAGGGTTTGGAGCACTGAGGCGCTGAACCGGGCTGGGTAGAGAAGCTCTAGGGTAAAGTCTGCCGCAACATCCTCTAAACCGCAACAGCCAGGTTTGGGTAGCAGTGATAGGGGCAGAAGGGAAAGGGTGTGGGGTATTGCGAACAGGATGGCTCTCACTTTCAAAGTACATTTCAGGGACACTTGTTTCCAAAGAAGCCTTTGCAAGCATGCCACAACTGCACTTTCTGAATATGAATACAGTTGCATGAGTGACTCAGAAGTCCACATTCTTGGTTTCTTAACTTCAGTGTAGCACCCATCCAGAAATCCAGTGATGACTTTTTAGCATCATTATTATATTCTTATGAGATGATATATTGGGAGTGAAGTGGGTGGGAAGAATGGAGTTGTGAAGAAATTAAAAGCAAAGGTAAAGAACATCAAGACAATTCAGTAAGGGAGAAATAGAGAATGAAATACAGACAAGGGATGGAAGCAACAGAATTTTCTCCATGAATGACCAAAAACACATCAGTGATGAAAGGCAAAAACAACTGCTCTCCTCCACAAAAGCCAGCTTTGGCTCTTAGGCCTTAGGCAAATTTTGTGCTGACTCCAACAGATGTCTTGGTGTCTTGGTTTGAAAGAGAGGTGTCTGCCAAGGAAGGTCAGAATCTCCTTTGGAATGGATGCTGTGAACCCCCCCTTCCCTCCGAATTATTACAACTTTGAAATTAAGGGGCTTTCAGGCAAAAATATGGAGAAAGGAATAACAGATACTGGTATGTTGTGTTGGTTTTGCTTGGCCAGGTTTTTGGTAGTGGGGGGCCCACAAAGATGGCTTCCATGAGAAGCTGCTGGAAGCTTCCACCATGTCCAGGAAAGCCAATCCCTGATGGCTCTGAACATGGACATGCTGCTGGCCAAGCCTTTGCCAATTAGAGATGGTGGTAATGCCTCTATGATAATATATTTAAGAAGAAATCACAACAATATGGGCACGCAGTTGTTTCTAGCCAGAGAAGGAGGAGGAGATGAGAACATGTGAGAGAAAACAACATGGAGACACCAAGGTCAGTGGAGAAGCAGGGGGAGGAGGTGTTCCAGGCTCCAGAGTCGAGATTCCTCTGCCAGCTGTGATGAAGACCATGGTGAAGCAGCTGTGCCCCTGCAGCCCATGGGGGTCTATGGGAGATGCAAAGATCTACTTGCAGCCCATGGAGGAGGTGCCCCATGCTGGAGCAGGTGGATGCCTGGAGGAGGCTGTGTTCCAGTGGGAAACTCCATGGAGACAGAGGCCTTGCTCCCAAGATGGAACAGCCTGGCCTTGGAGGACTGCACCCCATGGAAGAGGGACCCATGCTGCAGCAGTTTTGGGAGGACTGTCTGCCCGTGGGAAGGGCTCAAATTGAAGCAGCATGTGTATGTGTGCTGCTGCTCGTGAGACGGACCCACACTGGAGGAATCCACAGAGAACTGTCTCCTGTGGGAGGGACCCCCCAGCAACACAGAGGAAGGACTCCTCTCACTTAGCAGTGGAAGAAAATCCCGGTGATGAACTGACCCAAACCCCCATGCCCTATACCCTATCCCATCTATTTCACCACCGCTGTTGGTGGGAGGGAGGGAGGGATTGGGGGGGAAGAACAGTGTCTTTAAGGGTTTATGTTACTTCTCATCATCCTCCTCTGACTCCATTAGTAATAAATTCACTTTGCAACTAAGTTGAGCCTGTTTTGCCCTTGAAGTGTTTTTTTCCTCGTCCTTATCTCATGAAGCCCTTGCTTGGTAAACTTTTTTCTCTCTTCTGTCCATCTGTGGCAGGAGAGAGAGAGCGAGCGAGCAGATGTCGGGGGTGCCTGGCGTTTGGCCAAGGTTCAAACCACAACATATGTATAACAAGGCAAACAAGCAACAGCAACAGCAGCAACAACAAACAAAACCAGAAACCCAGTAACAACCTTCTCTCGGCTGTCAGAGCACCTTCCCCTTTGGTGCAGTTACAGTCACAGCCAGCAGGGGCACTCTTGGTTCCCAGCAGAGGAGGGTAGGTGAGATGATTCCCCCACGGCTGCAGGGGGCGCTGTGGCGCGAGTTCAGTCGCATCTCTCTCACTTGGGCAATGGTGAGTGCAGCTGGCAGAAGGGATGGAAAAGGGGCTTCCTTTACAGCTTCACACCGGCAGCTGATCCCGGTGCCCTTCCAGATGCCGAGATGGGCTGCAGCAGGAACCTCGGAGCAGTGGCTAGGAGGGCAGGGCAGGCTCACCCAGGGGTAGCCAGCAAAAGGTAGCAGAAACTCGGCAGCTGTAGCAGGAGCAGTGTAGGCCCGAGGTGGGGCGGGGGGGGGGGGGGTTGGGTTACAGTGTAGCAAAAACCAGGAGCAGTAGCAGAAAACCAGCAGGGGTTAAGCAGGGAATCTCTCCCCTAGGTAGCTCACCGACAGTGGCTGGTCCCTGGATCAGTCTGTGCAGAGGCAGGACAGTCCCCGGCAGGAGATGGGGTACTCCCAGTGCCAGGTCTCGGCACGGCAAGCACGGGCTCTGGGCTCCCAAACAGCAAAGAGGTAGAGAGACAAGCAAAAAAGCCCAGTCACAGTGTCAAAGGAAAAGAAACAAAAGGTGTGGAGGTTCACCGGTCCGAACCGGCCGGCCCAGAGCCCAGGGCTCCAGTTGTCAACGTGGCGCAGCTCCCCAAAGGGGATGCAGCTTCGTCCAAAGACTCTGAGGACAAAGTGTAACCTCCCGCACCCTGCCCCCTGAAAGTTCTCTCTTTGTTTATTGGTTAGAAGTTTAGTTACCCCGCCCCTGTTACCGCCCCAGCTGCCACCCCTATCTAGAATGTTCTGTTTCCCTCGCTCCCTCATTGGCTGGATTGTATCCCTCCCCTGGTTTTGTATCATTTGCTACCCTGCTTGTCTGTCAACGCTGTACCCAAGCTGATTGGCTCCGCCCCTGCTGACCTGCCCCTGGAAACCCTGTAACCCCCCTTTAAAACCCCCCAGCTGCTGTTGCTCTGGGCAGTTTGTGCCTCGTGGGTTCTGGGAGCCAGACCTTACGTCCACGGACAGCCTGAGAGCTTTTAGGGTGCCTGCTTCTCTGCTATCCCGTCAATAAAGCACCTTGAAGCTCTCGACCTCTGTGGTTCTTTGCCTCTCGGGGACTGGAGGCTGACTCAACTCCCTGCCACCGGGCCTGACCCTCTGCCTCAGGGCGGCTTACTCTTCCTCTCCCCATACAGGGAATCAGGCGGTGTCCCCGGGGGCCGACTGGTGCTAGTCCGGAGGGATGGAGCCGGAGCTGAGTGGGCTGAAGGCCGAGCCCAGCTCCGGCAACACCTGGCGCCCAACGTGACCCTCCGATCCCTTTCACTGCCTTTAAAGGGAAAGGAGTGAAGATCGTTTCCGTCAGGCAGTGAGTGGTAGCACGCTTCTTCGAAAGTGGTGCTCCTCACCACCGGGACAGCTGTCCACCGCTCGCGCCGTGATACCGGAGGAGGGAGTTCCGAAGGATCCGGACGTGAGGCTGACGATGTAGTCCCGGAGGAGCTCCCAAACGAGGACCATCCACCCAGCTTTCATTTCAGGTGCGGGGCAGTGGGACGGGTCCCCTGGCGTACCTCCTTATTTTTTAGTTTTCTTTATTGGGTGGGTGGGTGAATGATCCCCTTTTAGTTAGTTTGCTTTTCATTTAGGAGAAATGGGGGCAAAACTAACAAAGGGCCAGAGGGATTTTTATGTTTCAGTTAAATCCTCCCTAGAATTAGCAAATTTTCCGTTTTCGTCCCCGTTCCTCAAAAATTTTATTAAGTTCATCTACGCCCAATTTCCAGAGACCGCCCTCGATGATGCCGACTCTCCGGAGTTTTGGCGGAGAGTGAGGAGGGAGATGAATCTTTTGAGAGATCAAGGCGACAGGCACGCCGAGAAATTTTTTGGGATTTTAAGCGCCATCCTGTATATCCGTCGCCCTGCAAGGAGCTCGGGAACCCCTGCTAACCCTACCCCATCTTCCCGTCCTCCCACTTACCCTGACCCAACACCTGCGAGAGGCAGCTGCGGCAGCTCAGAACGCCAAGAGGCACGGAGTTCCCGCCTGGTCTCTGGCACCCCCGCAACAGCTTCTTCCCTAGCCCGGGAGGAAGTCACGACCCTCCCGAGCACTCCGCACCTGGTTGTCCCTAACCTTGCTTCCCCAGTTCAACCTTCCTCGGTAGTTCCCCGCGCTACCCGCAACGTCTCCTTTAATTTGCCCGAGGAGCCATTTTATGGCGGTGGTAGGCACCAAAATGGTGCCGACCGAATGGCTTCCTCACCCCCCACTCCTCCTACCCATCATCCTGCTTTTCCCGTGCATTCCTTGGTTTACCCGCCAGTTTACCACTCCTACCCCTCCCCCTGGGCAAACTGTCCATCACTAAGCGGGCCCTCCCCTTCCTTCGGACCCTCCGCCGCTGCGCCCAACCCCTTTATCCCAACCCCTCCCACACCCCCTTATCCTACCCAGCCACACCTTTTCCTTGATCCCTTCCCGGAACCCGCGTCGGTAAACCCTCCCTTTGCTCCACCCCCATCAACCCCCTCCCCAGAGGTGGGACTTTCCAGTTGCCTTGATACTCCTTCCGGCATCTGCGGGAAGGAGGCCATCTTGAGTGGCCTTCAACCGACCACCGGAAGGAGGCCATCTTGGATGGTCCTCCGACCGATCTCGGCTGGAAGGACGCCATCTTGGGTGGTCCTCCAACCGGTCACTGGAAGGAGGCCATCTTGGATGGGTCCTCTTGTCCAGACCGGAAGGATGCCATCTTTGATGATCCGGAAGTCCTCCAAAATCCTTTCGCAGCACCGGTTCAAGTTTCTTGGGCGGGCCACAACCCACGATGGGAGCCCTTTGACCGCGCTGCACTCAAAGACTTAGCCAAGTCTCAGAAGGAGTTTGGACGAGACTTGTTTTACTTTCAGTCCGTCCTGCGTGCCTCCTTGACTGGCGTGCCCCTAGTTCCCCATGACATCAAGTTGATCATGTCGTGTCTCCTGTCTCCCATTGAATACCAGGAGTGGGAAGACGAGTGGAAGCAACATGTGAAGGAACTTAGGGAAACTCTTTCAAGGAGCGGTGCGGCAAACAACCTCCCAATCAATTTACTAGTGGATGAAGGGGACTTCATAAAGCCCCAAATTCAAGCCTGTGACATCCCGCTGGATGTCCTAGCCTCCCTAGCCAGTTCTGCAGAACGGATTTTGCTTGGTATCCCTTGGGCGGATGCCCCAACCATCCCGTACCTGGACATCTTCCAAGGGGAGAGTGAGTCGTTTTCAGCCTTTATCGATCGCCTCAAATGAGCGATTGACTTGCAGGTGCCCGACGCTAACATCCGCCCACAACTCCTGGTTGATGGCGCCATTACCTGCACCAACCACATCTGCAAGGAAATTGTTCTTTCCTTGCCCCATGATCCTCGCCCCACAATCATTCAGATGGTGAGTGCCTGCAGACGGCTTGCAGCCATCAAGGCCATGAACAACACAGCCGAGCATGCACTCGCCATCGCGAGGACAAACGCAGTCTGCAACCGATGCAGCAGAAGAGGGCACTATGCTGCAGATTGCACCACCCCCCTAGAAGACATTCCCCTCTTCCCCAACACCCCAAAGCCGGTAGCCCGCACCCAGCACCCTCCCCACTTGATCCTTGCTGAACCTGCCTCCCCTCCACTCCCTCACCCTGCTGGCCAGGGAAACTGAATGTGCAGCACAAGATGCCGGCCTCGTGCTGCCAGAAGCCACGGGCCGGCCCCGACCCCACCAAATTCCAGCCTGCGTGGGTCGTGGAGGACACTTTTATTCAAAGACATGGACATCATATCATTTATCCTAAATGTCATTTTCGTGACCAATTTGTTCTTGCTCTTGCAGATGCGGAGAAAGGACCCCTGGGAATTTCCATCATCCCTTCCTTGATCAGAGTGGACGTCGATGGGTTCTTTCCTCTCCAGGTTGAGGTTGCCAACCCCCCTCTTATCCTTTCTAGGGAGCAAGTCATCGCGAGAGTTAAGGCATTCCCGCTCCAAGCTATCATCATGGAATTGCCGCTTGTTGCCTGGTCTGAGGTGGTGGGTAAGGACAGGCCAATGCTTACTTGTGAGATCTCCTGGAGAAGAGACAACATCTCCCTCTCCGGAATGTTAGATACCGGGGCAGACGTCACGGTCATTTCATCCACGTATTGGCCGTCAGCGTGGGCCGAAGAACCTGTGGCTGGGTCACTCCGCGGTGTGGGAGGATACACTCCCATGGAGCGAAGTAAAGACCCTGTGAGAATTGAGGGGCCCAAGGGTCGCATTGCCACCGTGCAGCCATTTATCATTCATTCGGGTTTCAATCTTTGGGGGAGAGACGCCATGTCCCAGTGGGGCACCCGGGTTGAATTGGCCCCGATCCGGGATTTCTGATAGGGGTCTCTAGAGAGTGCCCGACCCAGGCACTCAATTGGAAGACTGATGACCCCGTCTGGGTCAACCAGTGGCCCCTTCCATCACACAAATTAAAGGCGCTCGAAGAACTCGTGAAGGAGCAACTGGAGAATGGTCACATAGAGCCTTCTGCCAGTCCCTGGAACTCCCCTGTCTTTGTCATCCAGAAGGCGGGGAGTGACAAGTGGAGGCTCCTTCATGACCTCTGCAAAATTAATGAAGTCATGGAGAACATGGGGTCTCTCCAACCCAGATTGCCTTCCCCCTCAATGCTCCTGCGGGACTGGAAGATTGCAGTGGTAGACATCAAAGACTGCTTCTTCCAGATCCCCCTGCACCCACGTGACGCGCCCAGGTTCGCGTTTTCAGTGCCGTCTACCAACAGGCACCGCCCAATGCATTGCTTCCACTGGAAGGTGCTCCCCCAGGGGATGAAGAACTCCCCCACCATCTGCCAGTGGTATGTTGACAGCATTCTGTCACCGGTCAGAGAGCTCACTGGTGAGTCAATCATCGTCCACAACATGGATGATGTATTGGTCTGCTCCCCCACCTACCAACAACTGAGGCAGACCCTCTCCATGGTTGTGGGGGCCTTGGAGAGTGAGGGTTTTGAAATCCAGCCCTCAAAGGTCCAGGTGATGGCCCCATGGAAATACCTTAGGGCAAAAATAGAGGAGCAAACGATAACACCTATGCTGATCAAAATAATTGCTAATCCATCTAACCTGCAGGAAATGCACCAACTATGTGGTGCCATCAATTGGATTCGGCCCGTCATCGGCATCTCCTTGGAAGGCCTGGCTCTGCTGTTTAACCTCCTGCGCGGAGATCGCGACTTGTTGTCCCCAAGGACATTGACCCCGGAAGCGCGGGATTCCATCAGAAAGGTACAGCTTGCGCTGAAAACGCGTCATGCTCACAGATGTGACCCTAAATTGCCCTTCAGTTTGGTCATCCTCGGAAAAATGCCCCACCTGCACAGCCTCATCTTTCAGTGGGATGATGCCCAGAAGGATCCACTCCTCATCATTGAGTGGGTCTTCCTGTCCGTCGCCTCACCCAGAGTCCTGGTCACGCCACAGGACAAGACGGCGCAGATCATTGGACAAGCGAGGTCCCGCCTGACCACTCTAGCGGGGTGTGAGTTTGCATGCATCCACGTCCCATTTGATGTTAAAGAATTTGACTTCATCTATCAAAACAGTGAGGAAATGCAAATTGCTCTTGAAGCGTATCCCGGCCAGGTAGTAACCTGGTACCCAAAACATCGATTGTCCCATGCAGAACTAAAAATTGTTTTAGGTCAGGTTCAAAGCAGGAAACCCCTCAATGCCTTGACCCTTTACAGAGATGGCTCGGGCAGATCTGGGAAATCGGTAATTGCTTGGAGGAGCCCCTCGACTCATGAGTGGGAGAGTGATGTCGAGATCATTAAAGGGTCCCCCCAAGTGGCCGAGCTCACGGCCACTGTCAGGGCATTTGAGCGCTTTCCGGAACCTTCAATTTGGTTACAGATTCAGCTTACGTTGCGGGAATTGTTTCAAGAGCAGAGGACAGTTGGCTGTCCAGCTCCTCCAACCCAGAAATTAATACCTTGATCATGAGGCTCAGGTATGCCATCACCCACCGTGATCAACCCTTTTATGTCATGCATGTTTGCTCACACACCGACCTTCCCGGCCCTATCGTGGAAGGGAACTGGATGGCAGACGCGCTTGCTGTGTCGGTGCATGTTGCCAGTGTGCCTAACCGATTCCAACAGGCTACATTGAGCCATGCACTCTTTCACCAAAATGTCCCCGCCTTGAAGCAAATGTTTGAACTAACGCTGGACCAGGCCAAGGCCATTGTGGCATCCTGTCCCCATTGTCAAGCCCTCCAGATAACATCACTGGGATCAGGAATCAATCCCAGAGGACTTAACAGCGGGGAGCTCTGGCAGAGTGATGTTACACACGTGCCAGAATTTGGTCGTTCTAAATTTGTACAGGTGAGCATAGACACCTTTTCAGGTGCAATTTTTGCCACCGCACATTCGGGGGAAAAAGCGAAGGATGCGATTTCGCACTTCCTGCAGGCCTTCGCTGTCCTTGGAATCCCTAAAGAGATTAAGATGGACAATGGCCTGTGTTACATCTCGGTGCCATTGAGGAAATTTTTCCTCCAGTGGGGCATTTCCCACACCACCGGAATTCCCCACTCACCAATGGGTCAGGCCCTGGTGGAAAGGGCCCATCGGTCCCTCAAGAGAGTGCTCCTTCAGCAGAAGGGGGGCCCTGAAACAGAGACCCTGGCAAATTGGCTCGCCAGGGCTCTTTTTACTCTAAATTTTCTCAACTGCTCTGATCGGGAGCCAGACCCCCCGGTGGTTCGCCACTTTTCCAACTCCAGGCGAGCCAACCTGAAAGAGCACCCCTTTGTCCTGATCATGGAACCGGACTCCCTGAAAATTGTGGGCCCCTTCAAGTTAATCACCTGGGGGCAAGGATACGGATGTGTATCCACCCCTGAAGGGCCACGATGGGTCCCCGGCAAGTTTATAAAGCCCTTCCTGAGAGCCAGCCCAGTGTCGCCAAAGACCAACAAGAAGGACGTTGCCTCACCACACTGGAGGCAAAGGAAGAAGGAGGTTCCTGCTCCGCCGCCAGCCTCACCGCGTCAACTCCGGCCGCGTCACCGCCGAGGGTCCCTTTAGTACTGCAGAGCACACCCGGGAATCCCTGAGCCAGCTGTCCCATTCCTTTCCTCCTCTTCCCTGTGGCCTTTCCTTCCTCCCTCCCTTCCCTATCCCCATATAATTAATTTGAATTTTCAACTTGCTTTGTTGTCTCCCCATGCAGGAATGGCCCGCATTGCCAACTTCCTGTGTGCCCTTCTCATCGCGTGTCAAGCAGTCCCAGTGGTCCTCTGGGTGGTCCGGCAACCAGAAACCAATGTGTGGGTGGCGCTCGCGAAAGCCATGAGCAACGTGCAAATGTGTTTGTCTACCAAGGCGGTCAAAAACCCGTTGTTGTCCTTGCTGGTAGGAGCCCCCGTCCGGCCAGATGAGTTCCCGCAAGCCCTCATCTCTTTATGGAAAATAGTGAATTCGTTGAAACAAAGTCACTATGAGTTTTACAAGGACCGCCAAAAATTTTCCTTCCATCTTCCCATTAGAAACCCCCTCCTGCTATGGCAGAAGTGGGTCTCTAATGAGGAAAAATTGGAAGAAGAGCCCCACGAATTCCAGCTGATTGGATCTCTAAAAGCCCATTCATGTGTTCAATTCGATTACAGACTCCCTATAAAGCAGATGAAAAATTGTATCAGGGGCTGAGACAGGGCAACCCCCATTATGTTGCAAATAATTGGTGCACCCAAATTGCCCACGTAAAAGCGCCCTCGTCTCCAGATTGGCGCTACAAGCACCCAATTCGGCTTCCAGAGGGCATTTTTCTGGTCTGTGGCGAACGGGCTTGGGCGGGGATTCCCTCCCATCTCGTAGGAGGTCCTTGTACTTTTGGGCATCTGACCCTGGCTTCCCCCAACAAGACCCACCTCCCGGTGTGGTCGAACAACTCGGTCCCCAAATTTACAGATTCGACCCCAGATTGCAGCACCAACATCTGTCACTGGAGTAAAGGCAAACGGATCGCGGTTTCCGTGTTTCTGCCTTGGGTAGCTGCAGCCAAGGCACTTGGAGAGCTCGGAAACCTCGAGTGTTGCATGGAAAAGCAGGCGAGACTTACCTCAGACGCCATTGCAGACCTCCTCCGAGATGAGCAGACCACCAGATTGGCGACCCTTCAGAATCGGGCAGCAATAGACTTTTTGCTCCTTGCCCAAGGTCACAGGTGCCACCAATTTGAGGGGCTTTGCTGTTTTAACCTGTCCTCCCAAAGTCACAGCATCCACCAGCGGCTTCAAGATATGCAGGTGATGCTGGACAACATTCAGTTTGAGTCAAGCCGGTGGTTTGAGGAAACAAAAGATGGCCTGCACCAAGCCTTAAACAGCACCATCGGCACCGCGGGAGGATGGGTGCATAGACTCCTCAAGGGACTGGGACTGCCGGAATGGGGAGCCACGCTTCTTAAAGACTGTTTAATTGTTTTGTTTGCTATCGGTTTAGTTGCTGCCGCTTTTGCGCTCATCAAAAGGTTCTTAATTAAAGAGTTTACCTCTTTATTTAATAAAGAAGGGGGAGGTGTGGAGGTTCCCCGGTCCGAACTGGCCGGCCCAGAGCCCAGGGCTCCAGTTGTCAACCTGGCGCAGCTCCCCAAAGGGGATGCAGCTTCGTCCGAAGACTCCGAGGACAAAGTGTAACCACTCGCACCCCGCCCCTTGAAAGTTCTCTCTTTGTTTATTGGTTAGAAGTTTAGCTACCCCGCCCCTGTTACCACCCCAGCTGCCACCCTTATCTAGAATGTTCTGTTTCCCTCGCTCCCTCATTGGCTGGATTGTATCCCTCCCCTGGTTTTGTTTCATTTGCTACCCTGCTTGTCTGTCAACGCTGTACCCAAGCTGATTGGCTCCACCCCTGCTGACCCGCCCCTGGAAACCCTGTAACCCCCCTTTAAAACCCCCCAGCTGCTGTTGCTCTGGGCAGTTCGTGCCTTGTGGGTTCTGGGAGCCAGACCTTACGTCCACGGACAGCCTGAGAGCTTTTAGGGTGCCTGCTTCTCCGCTATCCCGTCAATAAAGCACCTTGAAGCTCTTGACCTCTGTGGTTCTTTGCCTCTCGGGGACTGGAGGCTGACTTGACTCCCTGCCACCAGGCCTGACCCTCTGCCACAGGGCAGCCTACTCCTCCTCTCCCCATACAGGGAATCAGGCGGTGTCCCCGGGGGCCGACTGGTGCTAGTCCGGAGGGATGGAGCCGGAGCCAAGTGGGCTGAAGGCCGAGCCCAGCTCCGGCAACAAAAAAGAAACAGGCAAACCCCATGAAGCAACAGTATCTCTGCTGGAGAGACAATGCTGCCTGGCCAGCGGAATCGCCCAAGAAGCAGGAAAGGGAGGAGCTGCCCCTTGCCCCCCACCCCAACTCTCACTGGAAATCTTCGGCTGGCTCTCAACCATCATGATACTCTCAGAGCTACGGGGGAGGCAGAGACCATCCCCGACACAAAATAAAAAGAAAAAAAACAAATATGGTATGGGATAAAAGAACATCCCCGACACCTGAGCAGTCTCAGAAGGAATATACAATTCTGATTGTCCATTAGGAATTCAACTCTCAGTGCTGAATGAATGGGATGCCCAAACCTAAAAATGAACATCTCTGCTTTGGCATATTCCAGTTTTGTTACCACTGTTTGTGATTTTTCCTTAGTATTTAAAAATGCAAAGGCCAGGCATATCAAAGTGATGTTTCTGGTCTTCTTTTGCTTATTTAATGTGATAAAAACATATTATAATATTGGCTTTTCGCAAATATTAAAATGGATGCTATGTGTATAATTTTGATTCTTACAAAAGTAGCCTTGTTATGAAGATGTAGTTGTGTAATAATAACTAATGCCTTTATTTCTGTTACTAACTAAATT
>NW_028147413.1:0-25002 GCF_008360975.1 Lichenostomus cassidix | reverse complement strand
AATGCCATCAACCATCTCTCCCTATTTCCTTGCAGCTAACTACCCAGACACCCTGCAGTGCCTGCAGGCTCCTGTGCTCTCTGACGCCGACTGCTCTGATGCCTACCCTAGGCAGATTACCGAGAACATGATGTGTGTCGGATTCCTGGAGGGAGGAAAAGACTCCTGCCAGGTAAATCATCTGCCTCTCCTTTCCCATTCATTTCTCTCCTGCCTTTTCCCAGCTGAAGAGGCCTTCATAGTACACAGTCAGCTATACTCACTGCACTGGCCCATCTGAAGTTCTGAATGACAGCAGAGGCTTCAGGCACACATATCCTGAATGTTTGCCAAGTACTGCATCCAGCAAAACCAGGCAGCTGACTCATCCTTAGCTGTGGTGCCCTTGGACCTAAAGTCAGGCGTGGTAGCATCAAGTGGAGAGTGTGAATCAGAAATGGCCCCTGTAGAACTTTTGTGCAGAGTAAGGCTGACAGGGCTCCCTCAAAAGTCTGTAATCTCAGGCATCTCTGGCTCATTGCTCAGGCTGATGCCATTTGCTGAATATCCATGTCCTTTGTGTGCACAGGGAGATTCCGGCGGCCCTGTGGTCTGCAATGGAGAGCTCCAGGGCATTGTTTCCTGGGGTATTGGATGTGCCCAGAGAGGCTATCCTGGAGTTTACACCAAGGTTTGCAACTACGTCTCCTGGATCCAGTCCACCATTGCCGCCAACTGAGACACTCGTTTGGTGTGACCTGTATTTTGTCATCACCATTTCTGCTCTTTTGGGTCTGGACATACAAAAGTTAATAAAGACTTTTAGGCATCCCTACTTTGTGTACTGTTTCTCTGGGAACTTCCATTGGCTGTGCTATGGAGCACAGAGACTGTGAACTCCATTCAGGAGAAAATATTTATATTTGTGGTGCCTGTAGAACTGAAAGGATCTTGGAACACTTTGTGGACTCATCATCAGGAGCATTTCAGTTAGTTACTAGTTGTCACTTCTGGAGCAGAATATAATTTCTGTCTTTCTGTAAAAGACAAGGAATAGCCCGTAATTCCACAGTTCTTGAAGTGATTCTGAAAATCATCCTCAAACTTCGCTTTTTCCCTTTCCTCTCAGAACACTACCAGCTGCAGCATGTCCTCCTTTCTTTGAGCCTGCTTAGATCACTGCAGGGAGGAATGGAAGAGGTATGATGGGGGTGTTTTGCAAGGAGTTTCACAGGAGGCAGGATGCTGGAGTAGAGACTTTGGATCTACTATGTGGAAGAGTTGGTCCTTGCCAGGAGGTTGATTGGGATGTCATGTTTTGTGCTTGCAGAGCCCCAGAAGGTAGACTTGCTGTCCCAAACCGCAAGAAGGAAAGAAGGTCAGGAGAGAGGAAGATGGGAAGTGAGGAGGAAAGGCAGAAAAGCTGTAGGAAGGAAGGACTTAAGGCTGGGAAGGAAGGAGGAACACATGCCAGAAAGGGACGAAGACAAGGAAGAAAGCAGGAGAGAAAGAAGAAAGAAAAAAAGGCAAAAATCTAGGAAAGAATGAAAACTAAAAGGAAGACAGAAAATGAAAGTTGTGGGAGGGCAGGAAGAAAGGCTCAGAGAGTGATGATAGCCATGAGGAGCTGTTGCAGCCTGGAGCTCTTTGCCTGCAGTCCCAGAATACTGTGAAGACTTTGGCTACATCACAAACATCAGAGTGTTCAGGTCACAGGGTAGGGGTGTAGGGGTGTACCTTGGTGTCCCTGGTGCACAGCAGAGTGTCCTATCCCCTGGAGACCAGTGGGGTATGGACGAGTTGGCCTTGTCCTTCCAGCTGGAGGAGAAGGAAAGGGCTGTGTGAACTATTCTACTCCTGTTCCCCTTGCCCCACCCCCAACAATGAGTTGATGTAGCAGACTGAAAGGAAGGAAAGATGGATGAGAATGAAGGAAATAGGAAGGTGTGAGAGGACAGAGAGGAAAGGTCAGGGTGACAGACAGAGACATAAAAGGAAGAATGTGAGAATGACAGATAAATGAGGTGAGACAGTGAGGACAAGAAGAAAGGAGAGTAAGGAGAGGGAAAGGGTGAGTCAGAGATAGGAAAGAATAGAAAAGCATTGCAGACCATGCAGAAGTCAGACAGATGGCCATACCATATCTTTCCTAAAGAGCTGAAGGACAAGTGAAGAAAATGGGGTACTGTCAAACACAGGGCTCAGTGTGTGTTTTTGGCAGATCCCTGTTTGCCTGGAAAGGTTTGTGCTATGCTGCACCAGCCTTTCAGTCACTGTGAATCTTGTTCAGCACAGAAATATGTGCCTGAGTCATTGAGGAGGGCATGACTGATCTTCACAGACAAACGCTTGTTCTTGGTCCCATCACTCTGGAAGCGATTTTTAAATTCATTCTCAATTTCTCCTTTGCTACCTTCAGCTGAATATATAATTAACTGCATTCTGGCACCCTTCTCCATGGGTAACTTGTACCAGGACATGTATGTGAAAGCTTTCCCCAATCCAGAACATTCCAGAGTTACAGGGTCTCCCACCCAGACGACTGTATCTGGGGATTTCTGAAGGGCCCAGCCTGGAAAGCCAAGAGGAAAAATGTGGGAAGTGAAATGCATTGAAGAGGACAAAAATACACATTCTTGAAATATGTCATGGGGTGGAAAGGAATGCCACCAGGATATCAGAAAGCTCTGGGACAGTGCCCTGTTGCTCTGAAAAAAAAAAGACATATAGTATCAATAATCCCCAAACCACCCAGCTTCAATCACAACAGTAACACTGTTTTGAGAAATAATGTTTTCAGTACTCTCAAGTGAAGTATTTATTGGGACAAGAAAAAAAACTTTGAAGCTCTGCAGAATTGTCTGATTTAAGAGGTGTTGGAAAAGCTCACCTTGTTAATTGCCCATCCTTCCCCTGGAAGCCCTGGGAAAGTGCCACTGCCAGCAATTGGGGGCACAGCTGAGGAGGCAGCAGCAGCTCCAGTGCAGCTGTTCAAGAGGAAGAGAAGCCTCCACTTACCCACAGGCACCAGGATGGCCACAAGGAGCCGGTGGAAATCCATGGGGAAAGGACACCTCCTTCCAGCAACCTGCTCCTGGTGGCAGCACAGACACGGAGATGTGTAAAGAGAAAAGGTAGAGAGGAAGTGAGACGTCTCTCTGAGGGTGGGCAGGGCAGTGAGAGGGAGTCTGAAACGTGACAAGGCAGTTGGGTGTCTGGGAACGGTGGGGAATGACACCTGCAGGCAGTCATGAGGTGCATGTCCTCTGCTCCTCTGCCTTCCTGCTGGGTGTGAGCGTGGCTGTGCTGGAGTAGGTGGGAGTTCAGTGCAACCCTGAGAGATGGGAAGTTGAACAGAGACACTGCACATCCCTGCTGTGCTCTGTGACGAGCAAAGCACAGCAGGGTAAGAATGGCCCATCCAAGACATCAGGTGACCTGACTGCACAGGGCTGTTATGGGCTTTGCAGTGAAGATGTTCCCCTGTGTTCTTTCAGCAGACGAGAGCAGCAATGCCTCCAGATCGTAAGCCCTCTGCTGCAGGTCTCCCTTGCTCTGCTGGTAATGCTTTTCCTGATGCATCCCAGGATACACCACTGGCGTTCTTGGCCACAAGGACACACTGGTGGCTCATGGACAGCATCCTGTCCACCTGGACCCCCTGGTCCTTTTACACAGAACTGCTTTCCAGTAGGTCGGATCCCATCCTGTGCTGATATATGGGGTTGTTCCTCCTCAGGTGCAGCACCCTGCATTTGCCTTGGTGGACTTCCAGAAGGTTCCTCTCTGCCCATCTCTCCAACCTGTCAGGGTCCCTCTTAAGGGCAGCACAGCCTTCCCAGGAATCAGCCACTCCTCCCAGCCTATTGTTAACACAGAACTTGATGAGGAGACAATCTCTACTCCTTCCCCCCAGTCACTAAAAAGTGGAACACTAGAATCTGTTGGAAATTTCTGTTAGCTGCACAGCTTGCTAACATAACCTGTAATTTTTATTTAAAAATATATTTGTGGACCAAGTGGTGGCAGACAGTGATCCTGCCACACAGACCACACTGTACATGGAGCAGTTAGTGATCCACATAACACTCCAGCTGAGGAGGCACAGGCTTGTGCTGTGCTGTACATATTCCTTGGCCACAAAACAACCACAGACAAGTCGTTGTAACAGAGGAGCATGTGGGCAGCTCCCCCTTGGCACTGGCTACTTCAGCACCTGCCTGGCCTTGTCTTTATCTACAGGTGCACCAAGAACTTCCCATACTAACATTTTTTCCTGTTTGACTGTGAGAATCAGGAGCAGGGTTGACTGGAGTTAAATAAGATAAAGTCAGGGGAGTGCAGATTGAAGAGAGAAAGAAGAAGGTGGAGATGGAAAGGGAATGAGAGAGAAGACGAGCGGTTGACAGAGGTCAGTGTAGTGCATGTAAGAGTTAAATGCAGAGGTAGGCCGGGCATGGCTAGGAGAAAAAGCAGGACAAATGAACACTCAGCATCTGAAGAGGATGGAGTTGCTAGGGAACAGAAGAGGTAGTGAGGGAGCAGTGATCAACCTTCCTGGTGCAGCACCCATGAGGTGGAAAGCAGATCCTGTTTGTGCAGGGAGAACTTTGTGCTCAGCTCTCTCAGCAGCCTCACCACTGTGTTCACTCTCTGCACAATAGTATGTGCCAGAGTCATTGAGAAAGGCTTGCTCTATCGACAGGGTGATACTGTCTCCTTGTATCTTGCTGCTCTTAAAATGGCTCTCAAAAGCCTCCTCCATAATGGGATTACCAACTTCTAGTGCATAACCCAGTTGGGTGAGACTGGAATTCTTCCCTGAAGGCAGCATGAACCAATATATAATATCGGTGGAGGATTTCTTCTTGGAACATTCCAGATTCACGGACTGGCCTTCTTTTACCACCATGTCTGGGGACTGTTCCAGAGCCAATGCTGCAAGGAAAAGAAGGAGCAGTGAGATGAAGGAAAAGAGGGAAAAATGTGAATTTGGCACTGTGGGTTGACAGGGAAGGAATGAGAAAGAATAGGGCAGGACAGAGAGCCGTGCAAGGCTTGGGTCAGCTCTTCAGATCAGTAACTGAATTTCCAATCTCTCTTCAATAAGCAAGATGCATTGCTGGGCAGTTTGTGTCCAAAACTAGAAACTATCTAGGGGCTGCACAGAGAATGACACAGACAGACCTTGCCGAACATTCAGGGATTCCTGCCCACCTCATTCATTGCTTATCCACAACACATGAAGCTCAGCAGAATGAAGCACTGCCAGCAAGTGGCATCAGAGCTGGGACAGCAGCAGCATCGTGATCCATGTAAATGCTCAGGGCTGAGTTGAGTTCACTTACCCACAGGGGCCAGCATGGCCACAAAGAAACAGCAGGGAAGCATGGGGGAAAAGCCCCTATCCTCTCAGCAATCTGCCTCTTGGAGCTGCCCAAAGGTATGTGAAGAGGGAGCAGAGAGTGAGGGTGGGACATACTGGGGTGGGGCTGGCCAAGAACTGTGAGAAGGGATTGGCTGTCTGGGAACACTGGGCAATGACACAAACTAGCCCAGGAAAGCAGAGACCCTGCAGAGATGCAGCAGGGGAAGGGGCAGGCAGGGCCTGGCTGGGTGGGGAGGGAAGGAAGGAAGGAGTTGTATGGACAGAGCTGTGCTGAGGCTGCCTGGGAGGCTGAGTGTGTGCAAGGCAGAGGAATGCTGGCCACTCCCCTCCTCCTTCTGAAGGCCTTGGGAGATGGAGCAGGGAGGTATAAAAGCCATATATAGGCCCCTTAAATTTTCCCATGCACTCTCCCAGTCTTGCCCAGATATGGCTGGTTCGGTTCCTGCCTGGCCACCCAGCTGTGATGGCTCTTGTTCTCCATGCAGAACTGTGAGCACAGCAAATAACACCAGTGAGAGGCAGACCCCTGAAAAACACCACAGCAGCCCAAGCACTCAGCCTTGTGAAGGCTCTCATGGCCTTTGCAGTGGGAGTGATAGGAGAGGAGAGGAAGGGAAATACCTGTGAAGAGCCGAGGGACAGTCACAGCCCTGGCACGGGAAGAGAGAGAGGATCATGTGTGGGCCAAAGGGAGAGCCATGAGGGTGAGAACATTGTGAGGATCAGGGAGAGGGTGACCTCTCTTTGGTGGAATGAAATAGGCTAACTTCCTGCAGGGATGGCTTCTCCCTGGGACCTGGGCCTTGCTGGGGAGCCCAGGATGTCTCACACTGGTGCTGCCTCTGGCACAAGGGCTTTTGGAGGTTCTGCATCAGGAACACACTTCCTTTGGGAAATTCAGGGATTGCTCATGTACTGAGACCATCTGTGCCATTGGCCGCTCTGCCCTGTGAAGTGACCTGTTCATGGTGATTTTCTTTCCTGGCAGGGCTGAGTTTGTCCTCCAGTGGGTTGTGGAGGCTGCCATGGGATTCAGCCCATGAGAGCACTGGGGTCTAGAAAGCATCTGTATGGTGCCGTTTCTTTCCCTCATGCTCTGCCAGTGACACCTCTCTGCTGCTCTGCTCACAGCTGAGCAGACCCAGGCTACTGGATTCCTCTCTGCTGCACCCTCAGGTGTTTCTGCTCTGAAGAATGTTCACGTGTCCTCCCCTGCATGGGATAATAACTGCATAAGATAGCTGGGGAACCCAATGAGCACATCTGGGAGAGTGGCAAGGGTGAAAGTAAAGCAGGAAAGGAGTGGCAGGCGATTCTTCAGAGGTCTGCTGGAAACACATCTCCCTCCTCCTTCTTGTTCATGGTGCTCTGTCTGACAATAGGGAAGGAGAAACAAGTGGAAATGGGCAAGGATCCCTGGTGGAACTTCTGCCTCATATTGCTGGGAAGGAGAAGGCTAGTGGGGTGTCACTCAACTCAGTGTTTTTGTGAAGGAAAAACTTTAATAAAAGACCTGACGAAAAGTGTAAGCAGGTGCTGAGCAGGAGACAGGATCAACAGGTGGAGACTGTGGCACAGTGCTGTGTTATAAATTCCCTATGAGAATAATGTTGATAACAGAGGTTAAAATTACTTTGAGCACTGCTTACCCCAAATTTAGGACTTTACCATGTCTCATGTTCTGCTAGAAGTTGCACAAGCTGCTGAAATGGAGCATTTCCAGGAGAGTTGACCTAAACTGGCCAAATGATGCTTTCTCCCATAGAACATGATGCTCACTAGGTGAACTGAGGGGACTTTGCCCGGTGCTGCCAATCACTTCTCAGGGACAGGCTGTGAACTGTATCAGTCAGTAGTAAGTGACAATATTGCGCATCACATGGATTATGCTGATTTTTATTTCTCTCTCATTTTCTTTTTATTACAATTTTTATTGCTCTATTTGTATTTCAACCAATGAGTTTTACCCTTTTTTCCCTATCCCATAAGGAGTACCAGGTAGTGAGTGAGTGGCTGTAGCACACAGGGGCTTAGTGGGGTTAAACCACAACAACTTGAATGCCACACAACATCTCCCTTTCCCCACAGCTTTGGCATGAGCTACAGCACCTCTCACCAAGCTTTGCTTCACACTCCAGTAAGAAGTGCTGGGAAAGCTCAACTTGTTTACACCTCAGGAGGCAGCAGCAGCTCCAGTGCAGCTGTTCAAGAGGAAGGGAAACCTCCACTTACCCACAGGCACCAGGATGGTGACAAGGAACCAGGAGAAATCCATGGGGAAAGGCCACAACTTCCAGCAACCTGGCCCTGGTGACAGCACAGACACAGAGACGTGTAAAGAGAAAAGGTGGAGAGGAAGAGAGATGTCTCTCTGAGGGTGGGCAGGGCAGTGAGAGGGAGTCTGAAACGTGACAAGGCAGCTGGGTGTCTGGGAACGGTGGGGAATGACACCTGCAGGCAGTCATGAGGTGCATGTCCTCTGCTCCTCTGCCTTCCTGCTGGGTGTGAGTGTGGCTGTGCTGGAGTAGGTGGGAGTTCAGTGCAACCCTGAGAGATGGGAAGTTGGATCTCTGCTTTTCCCAGTCAGGCCTGACAGGTTGTGCAGGCATGGGAAAAGATACTGACCTGTCAACCAGGAGTCTGTTGAAGCATGACAGAGAATAGTTCTGTAAATCTCCTTCTCTTGCTCCTAAAGGGGATCTCAAGGAGAGAACAGGCTGTCCTTGGCTGTTCACTGGCACTGCCCCTTGAGAGACTGCACCTCAGAGAGATTTCTGAAGAGAAGGGTGTGCCCATGGCATCTGCTGGTATAGACTGACCTTCTCCGTGCCAGGAAAGAACGGATACGCTCCGTGTATCCTCATTGCAGCACTCTGCCAAAGACCAACTGGACCTGAATGGAAAAAGCTGGAGAAAATCATGTCTTCTTCTGTGCACACAGCCTTGTCCACAAGTCCCAGGCAGAGAGGCTTGTAGTTTGTGTGCACTGAGTCTGTGTACAGGGGTCTGACAGAGACTCTGCTCATCCCTCCTGTGCTCTGTGCCCAGCAATGCACAGCAGGGTAAGAATGGCCCATCCGAGACATCAAGTGATCCAACTGCTCAGGGCTGTCCTGGGCATGACAGTGAAATGTTCCCCTGTGTTCTTTCAGCAGAGGAGATTGGCAGCAATGGCCCCAGCTCCCAAGCCCTCTGCTGCAGGCCTCAGTGTGTCCCATTGCATTCATTTCCCCAATGTGCCTAGAGGAGATCCAGGGAAGGCCTCAGAATCGTCTCAAGAAAAGGGAGAAAACAGCAAAGAGATTGGGCTACATTGTGCAGGCAGCAGGAAGAAACAACACATCCTCGCAACACCACCAGCATTTCAGCTGAGAAGAGGTTATGCCTCATCTGAATTTCAGAAGGTTCCTCCCTGTGCATCTCTCCAACCTGTCAAGGTTCCTCTGAAGGGATGCACAGCCCTCTCATGTATCAACCACTCCTCACAAATTTTGCTATCTGTGAGCTTGAGAAAAGACTCTCTACCCCTTCATTCAAGTCACTGATGAATAGAACATTCAAACCTTTTGGAAATTTCTGTTCACTGTAAAGCTTGCTAACATAACTTGTAATTTTTATTACATATATATTTGCTGAAGGTAAACTGGGCTTGGACCAAAAGGTGACAGGCAATGATACTGCCACACAGACCACACTGTACATGGAGCAGTTAGTGATCCACATAACACTCCAGCTGAGGAGGCACAGGCTTGTGCTGTGCTGTACATATTCCTTGGCCACAAAACAACCACAGACAAGTCATTGTAACGGAGGAGCATGTGGGCAGCTCCCACTTGGCACTGGCTACGTCAACACCTGCCTGGCCTTGCCTTTATCTACAGGTGCACCAAAAACTTCTCACACAAGCATTTTTTCTGTTTGGGAGAATCAGGAGCAGGGTTGACTAGATCTAACTAAGAAGAAGTCATGGGAATGCAGACTGAAGAGAGAGAAGAAGGTGGAGAGGGGAGAGAGAGAGAACACGGGTTGACAGAAGTGTAATGCAAGAAAGAGTTAAAAGCTGAGGGACACTTGGCATTGCAAGAACAGAAATCAGGTCAAATATACTCTCAGTATATGAGGAGGTGGGGATGGCTAGGAAGCAGAGGAGGTAATGATTGAGAACTGACCTCCCTGCCTGGTGCAGCACCCATGAAGTGGAAAGCAGATCGTGTTTATGCAGGGAGAAGTTTGTGCTCAGCTCTCTTAGCAGCTTCACCACTGTGTTCCCTCTCTGCACAGAAAAATGTGCCAGAGTCATTGAGAAAGGCTTGCTCTATTGTGAGGGTGATACTGTCTCCTTGTATCTTGCTGATCTTGAAATGGCTCTCAAAAGTCTTCTCCACAGCCACATTACCACCTTCTATTGCATAAGCCACCTGGGTCAGCCTGGAGTCATTTCCTGAAGGCAGCATGAACCAGTACATAGTAATGCTGGAGGATTTCATCTTGGAACATTCCAGATTCACGGACTGGCCTTCTTTTACCACCATGTCTGGGGACTGTTCCAGAGCCAATGCTGCAAGGAAAAGAAGGAGCCATGAGAGGAAGGGCAAAAGGGAAAAATGTGAACTAGACATTTTGGGTTGGCAGGGAAAGGGATGAAAAGGAATAGGGCAGGGTAGGAAGCTGTGCAACGCTTAGGACAGCTCTTCAGATCAGCAAGTGAATTTCCAATCTCTCTTCATTAGGTGAGATGCATCGCTGGGAAGCTTGTGTCCAAAAAGAGGAACCATCTGGGGGCTGCAAAAAATGAGAAATATGCAGACTGCCAAAGATTCAGGGATTCCTGCCCACCTCATTCATTACTTATCCACAACATATGAAGCTCTGCAGAATGAAGCACTGACAGCAAGTGGCATCAGAGCTGGGACAGCAGCAGCATCGGGATCCATGTAGGTGCTCAGGGCTGAGTTGAGTTCACTTACCCACAGGGGCCAGCATGGCCACAAAGAAACAGCAGGGAAGCATGGGGGAAAAGCCCCTATCCTCTCAGCAACCTGCCACTTGGAGCTGCCCAAAGGTATGTGAAGAGGGAGCAGAGAGTGAGGGTGGGACATACTGGGGTGGGGCTGGCCAAGAACTGTGAGAAGGGATTGGCTGTCTGGGAACACTGGGCAATGACACAAACTAGCCCAGGAAAGCAGAAACCCTGCAGAGATGCATCAGGGGAAGGGGCAGGCAGGGCCTGGCTGGGTGGGGAGGGAAGGAAGGAAGGAAGGAGTTGTATGGACAGAGCTGTGCTGAGGCTGCATGGGAGGCTGAGGGTGTGCAAGGCAGAGGAATGCTGGCCACTGCCCTCCTCCTTCTGAAGGCCTTGGGAGATGGAGGAGTGAGGTAGAAAGGCCTGTCCAAAGTTATTTGCTTCCCTGGCAGGACTGAGGTTGTCCTCCAGCAGGAGATGGAGGGAACCACTGGATTCAGCCCATGAGAGCACTGGGGTCTAGAACGCAGCTGTGTGGTGCAATTTCATTCCCTCATGCTCTGCCAGTGACAGCTCTCTGCTGCTCTGCTCACAGGCTGAGCAGACCCAGGCCACGGGCCTCCTCTCCACTGCACCCTCAGATGTTTCTGCTCTAAAGAACATCCTTATGTCCTATCCTGAGTGGGACAAAATCTGTATAGGATAGCTGGGGAGCCCAGTGAGCAGGGGGATAAAAATCTGGAACAGTGGCAGTGGTTTAAGGAACACAGGGAAGGAGTGGCAGGCCATTGTTCAGAGGTCTGCTGGCAGCACATCTCCATCCTCTTTCCTGTGCCTGGAGCTCTTTCTGACAATAGGGGAGGAGAAACAAGTGGAAATGGGCTAGGATCCCTGGTGGAATTTCTACCTCATAATGCTGGGAAGGAAAAGTTGGCTCGTGGGATGTCACTCAACTCTGTGTTTCTGTGAACAAAAAACTTCTGTAGAAAACCTTAGAAAAAGTGTATGCAGGGGCTGAGCAGGAGACAGGATCAACAGGTGGAGACATGGGCACAGTGCTGTGTTGCAAATTTCCTGTGATATAAATCCTGATAACAGAGTTTAAATTCTAGGTGAGCACTGCTAATCCTAAATTTAGGACTTTAGCGTGTCTCGTGCTCTGCCAGACAGCAGGTGCACAAGCAGCTGGAAGGGACCATTTCCAGGACTGCTGACCCAAACTGACCAAAAGAATATTTCTTTCTATGTAACATGATGCTCTGTGTTTGAACTGAGGGGCGTTGGCCAGGTGCTGCCTGTCACTGCACAGAGACTGGCTGGGCACAGTATCAGTCAGTAGTAAGAGACAATATTGTGCATAACATGGATTAGGCTGATTTTTATTTCTTTCTCCGATCCATATTATTAGAATCTTTATTGCTCTCTTTGTATCTCAACTGATGAGTTTTACCCTTTTTTCCCTATCCCAGCAGGGGAACTAGGTAGTGAGTGAGTGGCTGTAGCACACAAGGGGTTTACTGGGGTTAATCCACAACAACTTGAATGCCACACAACATCTCCCTGTCCCCACAGCATTGGCATGAGCTACAGCACATCTGACCAAGGCTTTGCTTCCCATTCCAGTAAGGAATTTCCAGCTTCTCTTCTTGATGAATTAGGAAAATTTACATGAACATCGGATTTCCCATGGCCCTTGCAGTCTCTTGTAAACTGGAGATTGAGTGGAACAAGCAAGTCAGAGAAGCCCTCGTGTCTTGCAGCATGCAGCAGGGGATGTAGTGGATGATCCAGACAAGATGCTAGGAAACACCAACAATCCCTGCTGGAAGCTTTGATTGGACATATTCCTTCTGGTCATTGTGGTGGTCACCAGGGACATTCCATGGCCAACCTGGGCGGTGTCCTGCTGTGGGCAGGGACAATTCACAAACATCACACTGTTCAGGGCACAGGGTAGTGGTGTACCTTGGTGTCCCAGGCGCACAGCAGTATTCCCATTGCCTGGAGACCAGTGGGGTAAAGACTAGTTGGACTTGTCTTTTCAGGTGGTCGAGAAGGAAGGTGCTGTGCAAAGCATTTCACATCCTGCTTCTCCATGAGTAGATGTAGTAGACATAGAGAAAGAAGAAAAAGATGAGGATAAAGGAAATAGGAAGGTGTGCGAGGAAAGTGAGGAAAGGTCGAGGGACAGAAAATTTCGCTTTGAATGGCAGAGAAATGGGGTGAGACAGTGAGGGCAATGAGAAAGGAGAGTCAAGAGATGATGCAGAGATGGGAAAGAATAGAAAAGCAGTTGCAGACCATGAAGAAGACAGATAGATGGACAGACAGACACAGAGACAGACATACCATGGTTTTCCTGATGAGCTGGAGGGCAAGTGAAGAAAATGGGGTACTGTCAAACACAGGGCTCAGTGTGTTCTTTTGGCAGATCCCTGTTTGTTTGCCTGGAAAAAGTTTTTGCTATGCTTCATCAGCCTTTCAGTCACTGTGGATTTGATTCAGCACAGAAATATGTGCCTGAGTCATTGAGGAGGGCATGATCGACCTTCACAGACAAACGCTTATTCTTGGTCCCATCACTCTGGAAGTGATTTTTAAATTCATTCTCAATTTCTGCTTTGCCACCTTCCACTGAATATACAACCAGCTGCATTCTGGCACCCTTCTCCATGGGTAACTTGTACCAGTACATGTAAATGAAATCTTTCCCTGATGCATAACATTCCAGAGTCACAGGGTCTCCCACCCGGACAATTGTATCTGGTGATTGCTGAAGGGCCCAGCCTGGAAAGAAAGAAGCGAAGAAATGTGGAAGGAAAATGCATTGAAGATGCAAAAAAATACACATAATTGAAGAATGGAATGGAATGGAATGGAATGGAACGGAACGGAATGAAATGAAATGAAATGAAATGAAATGAAATGAAATGAAATGCCTCCAGGACATCAGAAAGCTATGGGACAGTGCCCTGTTTCTCAAAAAAAGACACATCAGATTTAAAAACCCCAAACTAACCAACCTAAAATGCAACAGTGCCTCTTTTGAGAAATAATGGCTTCAGTAATCTCAAGTGGACCATTGAAATTACACAGAAAAAAACAAATGCAGACCTTTTTGGAGTTTTCTGATGTAATAGATATTCTAAAGGTTCTCCTTATTCATTGCCCATCCTTCCCCTGGAACCATGGGAAAGGGCCACTGCCAACAATTGGGGGCACAGCTCAGGAGGCAGCAGCAGCTCCAGTGCAGCTGTTCAAGAGGTAGGGAAACCTCCACTTACCCACAGGCACCAGGATGGCCACAAGGAGCCAGGGGAAATCCATGGAGAAAGGCCACCTCCTTCCAGCAACCTGCCCCTGGTGACAGCACAGACACAGAGATGTGTAAAGAGGAAAGGTGGAGAGGAAGTGAGACATCTCTCTGAGGGTGGGCAGGGCAGTGAGAGGGAGTCTGAAACGTGACAAGGCAGCTGGGTGTCTGGGAATGGTGGGGAATGACACCTGCAGGCAGTCATGAGGTGCATGTCCTCTGCTCCTCTGCCTTCCTGCTGGGTGTGAGCGTGGCTGTGCTGGAGTAGGTGGGAGTTCAGTGCAACCCTGAGAGATGGGAAGTTGAATCTCTGCTTTTCCCAGTCAGGCCTGACAGGTTGTGCAGGCATGGGAAAAGCTGCTGACCTCTCAACCTAGTGTCTCTTGTAGTATGACAGAGAATAGTTCTCTAAATCTCCTTCTTTTGCTCCAAAAGGGGATCTCAAGGAGAGAACAGGCTGTCCGTGGCTCTGCACTGGCACTGCCCCTTGAGAGACTGCACTTCTGAGAGATTTCTGAAGAGAAGGGTGTGCCCATGGCATCTGCTGGTACAGAGAGACCTTCTCCATGCCAGAGAAGGACTGATACTCTCCTTATCTTCTCCTTGCAGCACTCTACTGAACAGTGAGAGGACCTGAATGGACAAGGCTGGAGAAAGTCATGTCTTCTTCTGTGCACACAGCCTTGTCCACCAGTCCCAGGCAAAGGGAAATCACTGTAGGCAGGAAGAGAGGCTTGTAGTTTGTGTGCACTCAGTCTGTGTACAGAGGTCTGACAGAGACTCTGCACATCCCTGCTGTGCTCTGTGACCAGCAATGTACAGCAGGGTAAGAATGGCCCATCCAAGACATCAAGAGATTTGACTGCTCAGGGCTTTCCTGGGCTTTGCAGTGAAGATGTTCCCCTGTGTTCTTTCAGCAGAGGAGATTGGCAGCAATGGCCGCAGCTCCCACGCCCTCTGCTGCAGGCCACCCTTGTCCGACTGGCAGTGCTTTTCCTGATGCATCCCAGGACACACCAATGGCCTTCTTGGCCTCAAGGGCACACTGGTGGCTCATGGACAGCTTGCTGTCCATCAGGACTCCCTGGTCCTTCTCCACACAGCTGTTTTCCAGCAGGTCAGACCCCAGCCCGTGCTGGTACGTGGCGTTATTCCCAGGTGCAGCACCCTTCATTTGCCTTGGTGGACTTCCCAAAACATCCTCCCTGTCCATCTCTCCAGCCTGTCAAGGTTCCTCTGAAGGACAGAACAGCCCTCTCAGGTATCAGCCACTCCTCCCAGCCTATTGTTATCAGTGAACTTCATGAGAATACTCTCTACCCCTTCCTCCCAGTCACTGATGAATAGAAAACTTGCTAAGATAACCTGTAATTTGCGTCATTTATTTGATAAACTGGATTTGGACCAAGAGGTGACAGACAGTGATCCTGCCACACAGACCACACTGTACATGGAGCAGTTAGTGATCCATATAACACTCCTTTAGCTGAGGAGGCACAGGCTTATGCTGTGCTGTACATATTCCTTGGCCACAAAACAACCACAGACAAGTCGTTGTAACAGAGGAGCATGTGGGCAGCTCCCACTTGGCACTGGCTACTTCAACACCTGCCTGGCCTTGTCTTTATCTACAGGAGCACCAAGAACTTCCCACACTAGCACTTTTTCCTGTTTGACTGTGAGAATCAGGAGCAGGGTTGACTAGAGCTAACTAAGATGAAGGCAGTGGAGTGCAGATTGAAGAGAGAAGGAAGGTAGACAAAGGGAGAGAGAGAGAACATGGGTTGCCAGAATTAAGTGTAGTGCATGTAAGACTTAAATACAGAGGGAAGGCTTGCATGGCAAGGAGAGAAAGCAGGACAAATGAAATCTCAGCCTGTAAGAAGAGGAGGAAGGGAAGGCTAGGAACCAGAGCAGGTAATGAGTGAGAAGTTATAAACCTGCCACCTGCAGCACCCATGAGGTGGAAAAGCAGATTGTGTTTGTGTAGGGAGAAGTTTGTGCTCAGCTCTCTCAGCAGCTTCACCACTGTGTTTACTCTCTGCACAGTAGTATGTGCCAGAGTCATTGAGAAAGGCTTGCTCTATCGAGAGGGTGATACTGTCTCCTTGTATCTTGCTGCTCTTGAAATGGCTCTCAAAACCCTTCTCCATAATGGGATTACCACCTACAGTTGCATAAGCCAGTTGGGTCAGACTGGAATTCTTCCCTGAAGGCAGCATGAACCAATACATAATTTGGTTGGAGGACTTCTTCTTGGAACATTCCAGATTCACGGAATGGCCTTCTTTTACCACCACGTCTGGGGACTGTTCCAGAGCCAATGCTGCAAGGAAAAGAAGAAGCAGTGAGATGATGGAAAAAAGGGGAAAATGTGAACTAGGCACTGTATGTTGGCTGGGAAGGGATGAGAAGGAATAGGACAGACTAGACAGCCGTACAAGTCTTGGGACAACTCTTCACATCAGCAAAGGAATTTCCAATCTCTTTTCAGTAGGCAAGAGGCATTGCTGGGCAGTTTGTGCCCAAAACTAGAAACTGTCAAGGGGTTGCACAAAGAATGACACATAGACAGACTTTGCCAAAGATTCAGGGATTCCTGCCCACCTCATTCATTGCTTATCCACAACACATAAAGCTCTGCAGAATGAAGCACTGCCAGCAAGTGGCATCAGAGCTGTTGACAGCAGCAGCATCGGGATCCATGTAAATGCTCAGGGCTGAGTTGAGTTCACTTACCCACAGGGGCCAGCATGGCCACAAAGAAACAGCAGGGAAGCATGGGGGAAAAGCCCCTATCCTCTTAGCAACCTGCCTCTTGGAGCTGCCAAAGGTATGTGAAGAGGGAGCAGAGAGTGAGGGTGGGACATATTGGGGTGGGGCTGGCCAAGAACTGTGAGAAGGGATTGGCTGTCTGGGAACACTGGGCAATGACACAAACTAGCCCAGGAAAGCAGAGACCCTGCAGAGATGCAGCAGGGGAAGGGGCAGGCAGGGCCTGGCTGGGTGGGGAGGGAAGGAAGGAAGGAAGGAGTTGTATGGACAGAGCTGTGCTGAGGCTGCCTGGGAGGCTGAGTGTGTGCAAGGCAGAGGAATGCTGGCCACTGCCCTCCTCCTTCTGAAGGCCTTGGGAGATGGAGGAGTGAGGTGGAAAGGCCTGTCCAGAGTTCTTTGTTTCCGTGGCAGGACTGAGCTTGTCCTCCAGCAGGAGATGGAGGGAGCCACTGGGATTCAGCTCAAGAGAGCACTGGGATCTAGAAAGCATCTGTATGGTGCCATTTCTTTCCCTCATGCTCTGCCAGTGACACCTCTCTGCTGCTCTGCTCACAGCTGAGCAGACCCAGGCCACGGGCGTCCTCTCCACTGTACCCTCAGATGTTTCTGCTCTGAAAAATGTTCATGTGTTCTCCCCCGCACTGGACAAAATGTGCATAGCATAGCTGGGGTACCCAATGAGCAAAGGGATGAACATCTGGGATGGTGGCAAGGATGAAAGTAAAGCACGGAAGGAGTGGCAGGCCATTCTACTGAGGACTGCTGGCCACACAACTGTCTCATCCTTGTAACAGAGGAGCATGTGGGCAGCTCCCACTTGGCACTGGCTACTTCAACATATGCCTGGCCTTGCCTTTATGTAAAGGTGTAACAAGAACTTCCCACTCTAGCATTTTTTGCTGTTTGACAGTGAGAATCAGGAGCAGGCTTGACTAGAGCTAACTAAGATGAAGGCAGTGGAGTGCAGATTGAAGAGAGAAAGAAGGCAGAGAGAGAAAAGGGACAGAGAGAGAAAAGGGTTTGACAGAATTAAGTGTAGTGCGAGTAAGAGTTAAATGCAGAGGGGGGCCTCGCCTGGCAAAGATAGAAAGCAGGACAAATGAAATCTCAGCCTCTGAGAAGAGGAGGAAGGGAAGGGTAGGAAGCAGAGGAGGTAATGAGTGAGAAGTGATCACCCTGCCACCTGCAGCACCCATGAAGTGGAAAGCAGATCGTGTTTGTGCTCAGCTCTCTCAGCAGCCTCACCACTGTGTTCACTCTCTGCACAGTAGTACGTGCCAGAGTCATTGAGAAAGGCTTGCTCTATTGTGAGGGTGACGCTGTCTCCTTGTATCTTGCTGCTCTTGAAATGGCTCTCAAAACCCTTCTCCATAATGGCATTACCAACTTCTAGTGCATAACCCAGTTGGGTCAGACTGGAATTCTTCCCTGAAGGCAGCATGAACCAATACATAGCTCTGGTCGTGGATTTCTTCTTGGAACATTCCAGCTTTACAGACTGGCCTTCTTTTACCACCATGTCTGGGGACTGTTCCAGAGCCAATGCTGCAAGGAAAAGAAGCAGTGAGATGAAGAAAAAAACAATGTTGACTAGACACTGTGGGTTGGCAGGGAAAGGGATGAGAAGGAATAGGGCAGGCTAGGGAGCTGTGCAAGGCTGAGGACAACTCTTCACATCAGCAACTGAATTTCCAATCTCTCCTCAACAGGTGAGATGCATTGCTGGGCAGTTTGTGTCCAAAAAGGGGAACGATCAGGGGGCTGCACCAATAACGACAAATATGCAGACTCTGCCAAAGATTCAGGGATCCCTGCCCACCTCATTCATTGCTTATCCACAACACATGAAGCTCTGCAGAATGAAGCACTGCCAGCAGCTGGCTACACAGCTGGGACAGCAGCAGCATCAGGATCGATGTAAATGCTCAGGGCTGAGTTGAGTTCACTTACCCACAGGGGCCAGCATGGCCACAAAGAAACAGCAGGGAAGCATGGGGAAAAAGCCCCTATCCTCTCAGCAACCTGCCTCTTGGAGCTGCCCAAAGGTATGTGAAGAGGGAGCAGAGAGTGAGGGTGGGACATACTGGGGTGGGGCTGGTCAAGAACTGTGAGAAGGGATTGGCTGTCTGGGAACACTGGGCAATGACACAAACTAGCCCAGGAGAGCAGAGACCCTGCAGAGATGGATCAGGGGAAGGGGCAGGCAGGGCCTGGCTGGGTGAGGAGGGAAGGAAGGAAGGAGTTGTATGGACAGAGCTGTGCTGAGGCTGCCTGGGAGGCTGAGTGTGTGCAAGGCAGAGGAATGCTGGCCACTCCCTTCCTCCTTCTGAAGGCTTTGGGAGATGGAGGAGTGAGGTGGAAAGGCCTGTCCAAAGTTATTTGCTTCCCTGGCAGGACTGAGCTTCTCCTCCAGGTGGGGATGGAGGGAGCCACTGGGATTCAGCCCATGAGAGCACTGGGGGCTAGAACGCAGCTGTGTGGTGCATTTTTCTTCCCTCATGCTCTGCCAGTGACACCTCTCTGCTGCTCTGCTCACAGGCTGAACAGACCCAGGCCACGGGCGTCCTCTCCTCTGCGCATCCAGGTGTTTCTGCTCTATAGAATGTTCACATGTCCTCTCCTGACTGGGACAAAATCTGCATAGGATAGCTGGGGAACCCGATAAGCATTGGGATAAAAATCTGGTACAGTGGCAGGGGTGAAAGGAACACAGGGAAGGAGTGGCAGGCCATTGTTCAGAGGTCTGCTTGCAGCACATTTCCCTCATCCTTCTTGTTGCTGTGCCTGAAACTCTGTCTGACAATAGGGAAGGAGAAACAGTTGGAAATGGGTTAGGATCCCTGGTGGAACTTCTGCCTCATAATGCTGAGAAAGAGAAGGCTAGTGGGGTGTCACTCAACTCTGTGTTTCTGTGAAGGAAAAACTTCCAGTAGAAGACCTGAAGAAAATGTATGCAGGTGCTCAGCAGGAGACAGGATCATCTGATAGACAGTGTGACACAGTGCTGTGTTATAAATTCCTTATGAGAATAATGTTGATAACAGAGTTTAAATTGTAGTTGAGCACTGCTTACCCCAAATTGAGGACTTTACTGTGTCTCATGTTCTGCCAGGGAGCAGGTGCACAGGCAGCTGGAAGGGAACATTTGCAGGACTGCTGACCCAAACTGGCCAAAAGGATATTTCATCTCATAGGATATGATGCTGTGTGTCTGAACTGAAGGGGTTTGGCCAGGTGCTGCCAATCACTGCTCAGGGACAGGCTTGACACAGTATCAGTCAGTAGTGACAATATTGTGCATCACATAGATATTGTTGATTCCTATTTCTCTCTCATTTTCTATTTATTACAATTTTTATTGCTCTGTTTGTTTTTCAACCCAAGAGTTTTACCCTTTTTCCCATCCCACCAGCGGAAAGGGGTAGTGCGAGGGTGGCTGTAGCACCCAAGGGGTTTACTGGGGTTAAACCACAACAACTTGAATGCCACAAAACATCTCCCTGTCCCCCCAGCTTTGGCATGAGCTACAGCACCTTTGAACAAGGCTTTGCTTCACACTCTAGTAAGGAATTTCCAGCTTCTGTTCTTGATGGATTAGGAAAATGTATGTGAGCATGAGTTTTCCCATGGCCCTTGCAGTCTGTTTAAAACAGGAGATTGAGTGGAACAAGCAAGTCAGGGAAGCCCTTGTGTCTTGCAGCAAGCAGCAGGGGATGTAGTGGATGGGCCAGACAAGATGCTAGGGAACACCAACAATCCCTGCAGAAAGGACTCAGGGACTTTATTCAGACATCTTCCTCCCGGTCATTGTAGTGGTCACCAGGGACATTCCATGGCCAACCTGGGCTGTGTCCTGCTGTGCGCAGGGACAATTCACAAATATCACACTGTTCAGGGCACAGGGTAGTGGTGTACCTTGGTGTCCCAGGTGCCCAGCAGTATTCCCATTGCCTGGAGACCAGTGGGGTAAAGACTAGTTGGCCTTGTCCTTCCAGCTGGTGGAGAAGGAAGGGTCTGTGCAAAGTATTCCACACCCTGCTTCTCTATGAGTAGATGCAGCAGACTGAAAGGAAGGAGAGATGGATGAGAATGAAGGAGACAGGAAGGTGTGAGAGGAATGACAAGAATGTTCATGGGAAAGAGAAAGACATGAAAGGATGAAAGTGAGAAACAGTCTGTGAAAGGCAGAGAAATTGGGTGATGCAGCAAGGGCAAGAAGGAGAGTTAAAAGGTAATTCAGAAATGGGAAAGAACAGAAAAGCAGTTGAAGACCATGCAGAAAACAGACAGATGGACAGACAGACATACCTCATCTCTCCTGATGAGCTGGAGGACAAGTGAAGAAAATGGGGTACTGTCAAACACAGGGCTCAGTGTGTGTTTTTGACAGATCCCTGTTTGCCTGGAAAGGTTTGTGCTTTGCTGCACCAGCCTTTCAGTCACTGTGGATCTTGTTCAGCACAGAAATATGTTCCTGAGTCATTGAGGAGGGCATGACTGATCTTCACAGACAAACGCTTGTTCTTGGTCCCATCACTCTGGAAGCGATTTTTAAATTCATTCTCAATATCCCCTTTGCTGCCTTCCAATGAATATATAATTAATTGCATACTAGCACCCTTCTCCATGGGTAACTTGTACCAGGACATGGACCTGATTAAATTCCCCGATCCAGAACATTCCAGAGTCACAGGGTCTCCCACCCGGACGACTGTATCTGGTGATTGCTGAAGGGCCCAGCCTGGAATTACAAGAGGAAAAATGTGGGAAGTGAAATGCATTGAAGAGGGCAAAAATAAATATCCATCAAGTGCGTCATGTCATGGATTGGAAATGCACCTGGATATAAGAACGCTATGGGACAGTGCCCTGTTTCTCAAAAAAAGACATATAGGATCAAAAAATCCCCAAATTAATCAGCTTCAAATAAAGCAGATACTCTGTTTTGAGAAATCATGACTTCAGTATGTTCAAGTGAAGCATTGAAATTGAAAAGAAAAAAACAACTGCAGACCTTTTCAGAGTTTTCTGATATAATAGATGGTCTAGAAGTTCTCCTTATTCATTGCCCCTCATTCCCCTGGAAGCCCTGAGGAAGTGCCACTGCCAGCAATTGGGGGCACAGCTGAGGAGGCAGCAGCAGCTCCAGTGCAGCTGTTCAAGAGGAAGAGAAGCCTCCACTTACCCACAGGCACCAGGATGGCCGCAAGGAACTGGTGGAAATCCATGGGGAAAGGCCACCTCCTTCCAGCAACCTGCCCCTGGTGACAGCACAGACACGGAGATGTGTAAAGAGAAAAGGTGGAGAGTACGGGTGTGAAAAACACGCTTCACTCTCCTGTTGAAATTTAAAAGGTTTAATAAAAGACAATAGGGGACACCAAACAATAAAGCAAAGAAACAGCGCTGGGTGCTTGGCCCTGAGCCAAGAAGCCCACCTACCATTGAGGGAGTCGCCTTAAATACTCTTTGTATTGCGTCAGCTTCATGCCTATTCATAAGTATTCATGCATATTCAAACTTTTCTCAAAACTATTTTGCATGTTCCAAGAACTATTTTGCATGGCTCCTCCTTGGTTCCGCCTTTTTAGAGCATGCGCTTTTTCGGCTGTGGTTTCTTCCAGTCTTGGTTATCGCCTCCCAGTTTGGGCCTGGGTCCTTAGTCCTTGCATCTGGTTATAGGCTGATAGTCAGGTATCAGTGGCAGGTCTTCTTTATGGGTGTTATCTAGTCACGCAGGTAGTGTGGTTAGTAAAGAAAAGTCTTTTAAACTGCTTTCGTTAGTTTTTTACTACAATATCGAAATCTAGTTCATAAGAGAAATTAAAGCATTGGTTATATGCCTCTATCTTTATGACAAGACTACTTCTGTAGAAAAAGAATAAAACCATACACACAATGAATATCTACGAAAAGCCAACACTATATTAATATATTTTTCACAACGGGTGACGTCTCTCTGAGGGTGGGCAGGGCAGTGAGAGGGAGTCTGAAACGTGACAGGGCAGTTGGGTGTCTGGGAACGGTGGGGAATGACACCTGCAGGCAGTCATGAGGTGCATGTCCTCTGCTCCTCTGCCTTCCTGCTGGGTGTGAGCGTGGCTGTGCTGGAGTAGGTGGGAGTTCAGTGCAACCCTGAGAGATGGGAAGTTGAATCTCTGCTTTTCCCAGTCAGGCCTGACAGGTTGTGCAGGCATGGGAAAAGCTACTGACCTGTCAACCAGGAGTCTGTTGAAGCATGACAGAGAATAGTTTTGTAAATCTTCTCTTGCTCTACAGGGGGATCCCAAGGAGAGAATAGGCTGGTTTTGGCTCTGCACTGGCACTGCCCCTTGAGAGACTGCACCTCGGAGACATTTCTGAAGAGAAGGGTGTGCCCATGGCATCTGTTGGTACAGACTGACCTTCTCCATACCTGAGAAGAACTAATACTCTCTGTTTATCTTTATTGCAGCACTCTGCCAAAGTGCAACCAGACCCGAATGGAAAAAGCTGGAGAAAATCAGGTCTTCTTCTGTTCACACAGCTGTGTCCACCAGGCCAAGGCAGAGGGAAATCACTGTAGGCAGGAAGAGAGGCTTGTAGTTTGTGTGCACTCAGTTTGTGTACAGAGGTCTGACAGAGACTCTGCACATCCCTGCTGTGCTCTGTGCCCTGCAATGCACAGCAGGGTAAGAATGGCCCATCCAAGACATCAAGTGATCTGACTGCTCAGGGCTTTCCTGGGCTTTGCAGTGAAGATTTTCCCCTGTGTTCTTTCAGCAGAGGAGATTGGCTATGCTTCCAGCTCCCAAGCCCTCTGCTGCAGGTCTCAGTGTGTCCCATTGCATTCATTTCCCCAAGCTGCCTAGTGCAGACCCAGGGAAGACCCCAGATTTCTCTAAAAGAGAGACAAAAGCAATGGGATTGGACACTATTGTGCAGGCAGCAGGAAGAAACACCACATCCTCACAACACCACCAGCATTCCAGCTGAGAGGAGGCTGGGTGTGTGCCTGATGTGTCCATGGAAACAGTCTCCAATTCCCTGGGGTGTGCAGAGTGCAGGCCATTGCAGACAGAGCCATGCAGAAGACACGGTATTCGAGGAGTTAGTGATGTTGAACAGCCATGCCTGCTCTGTGGGGCCTTGTGTTTAGGTGTGGAGAAGCTTGGATGTTAGCTTGGGAATCTGCAGTGTGGGAACCACTTGGAGTGCCCTAATCAGGCTTGTGCCACCCCCTGCTGTCTCTTATGCATGACATGATCACTGAATGGGTCAGCTAAGAAGGGACCAAGTGCTCTGTCATCTTGGCACCCTCCCTGCAGGTACTGATAGACACTGATGAGGTGCTCTTTAATTGTTTCTTCTGGAGGCTGAACAGGCCCAGCTCCATCAACCTTTGCTCAAGAGAGACATGCTCCACTCTATTCATCATCTTTCTTCCTCTGTGCTGGACACTCTCCCAGAACTCCATTTCCCCCTTGACCCAGGAGTCCAGAATGGGACACAGCACTTCAGATGTGCCTTACTAAGGCGAGTAGAGGGGTAGGATCCCTACCTTGACCTGCTGGAAATGCTTTTCATAATGCACCCAGGGAAGCAACTGGCCTTACTGGCCTCAAGGACACACTGGTGGCTCATGGACAGCTTGCTGTTCAGCAGAACACCCTGGTCCTTTTACACAGAACTGCTTTCCGGTAGGTCAGATCCCATCCTGTACTGGTACATGGAGTTATTCCTCCCCAGGTGCAGGACCCTGCATTTCCCTGGGTGGACTTCCCAAAGCTTCCTCTCTGTCCATCTCTCCAGCCTGTCGAGGTTCCTCTGAAGGGCTGCACAGCACTCTCAGGTATCAGCCACTCCTTCCAGCTTTTTGTTTTCAGTGAACTTGATGAGGAGACTCTGAATCTCTTTCTCCCAATCACTGATGAATAGAAAACTTGCAAATATAGCCCGTAACATTAATAATGTATTTGATAAACTGGATGTGGACCAAGAGATGACACGCAGTGATCCTGCCACACAGACCACACTGTACATGGAGCAGTTAGTGATCCACATAACACTCCAACTTAGGAGGCACAGGCTTGTGCTGTGCTGTACATATTCCTTGGCCACAAAACAACCACAGACAAGTCGTTGTAACAGAGGAGCATGTGGGCAGCTCCCACGTGGCACTGGCTACTTCAACACCTGCCTGGCCTTGTCTTTATCTACAGGTGCACCAAGAACTTCCCACACTAGCATTTTTTCCTGTTTGACTGTGAGAATCAGGAGCATTGTTGAGTTCAATTAGATGGAGTCAGGGGAGCGCAGATTGAAGAGAGAAAGAAGGTGGAGAGCGAAAGGGAATAAGAGAGAACATGGGTTGACAGAAGTAAGTGTAGTGCAAGTAAGAGTTAAATGCAGAGAGAAGCTTGGCATTGAAAGGAGAAAAGCAGGACAAATAACTCTCAGCCTCATAGAAGAGGAGGAAGGGAAGGCTAGGAAGCAGAGGAGGCAATGAGTGAGAAGTGATCAACCTTCCTCGTACAGCACCCATGAGGTGGAAAGCAGATCCTGTTTGTGCTCAGCTCTCTCAGCAGCCTCACCACTGTGTTC
>NW_028147412.1:0-25003 GCF_008360975.1 Lichenostomus cassidix | reverse complement strand
GCTGGCTCTGTCCTCGGTCTCGGTGTCGCTGTCCTCACAGCTCGTGTCTTCGCTTGACGTCGTCTCGTAGCTATTTGAGGACACCACATGTTACTCCCTCCTTCCCCAGCCATGGCCAGGGGCCTGACCAAGGCTCATTGGCTCCAATGGGCCTTGGGTGAAGCCCAGAGAGACAAGCAGCAAGTTAAAAGGTCTGAGCCACAGCCAAAGTCGGGGTTAGTCTTTGTTCGGCTCCTCAAGCAGCAGGAGTGTGACAGAAGCAGTTAATGAGCAGCAGGCAAGGTTACTTCAGGGTTTGGAGGGATGTCCATCACACAGAGCCCAGGCAGGGGCTGAGAGCTGCCTGCCTGCTGGAGCTGCTGGCACGGTGACAGGGAGCTGCCAGCAGCAGGGACCCTGTGGCAAGGAGGGACTGGCGGCGTTGGCAACCTCAGCGAGACAAAAGCTGTGTTTGCACAGCCTGGATCCACCATTCGAGCAGCCCTGATAGACAATCTCCTCTGGTTGCCTAAAAGCATTAATAACATCTTCCACAAAACAGGATGTTTCGTTCTGAAGGATCCCAAAACTTTCCTCAAAGTAATCAAGACTCCTCCACTCCCCACAGTTGTGCCCATTTGGCAAAGCAGCTCTGCTCAGCTGGAGAGAGGAACACCTGCTGAACCCAGCAAGTGGGAAGTCAGAGGAGCAGGATGAGCAGCAAGCAGCACCCAGACTGGCACACACAGCTGTTTGCCCAGCCCAGGGACAGGGACACGTGTCCTGCACTCCTCATGCCAGCACACAGTCACCTCAGCAGGAGATGCTGCCTGTGCTTAGCTCACAGGCCAAGGAGTGTTAGATATCAGACACACCTGGAATGGGCTGTTGGAGCACAACCTGAAATCTCCTTCACCCCAAGGTCATTCCTTATTTACCAAAGCAGTCTTTTCCCAGGCCCTGAACCAACTTCTGCTGGCTTTGCTGGAGCGTGGGGTGAGGTTAGTGGCAGTGTGCTCCCCAGGCAATGCTGGCCTCCTCCAAAACCCACCAGAGTCAGAGGGAATCTTCCCAGGGAATCTTCCCAAGGAATCTCCCCACCTCCCCCAGGTGGGTTTTGGGTGAAGCCCCACGAGATAGGTGCGCAGAGAGTGTGAGTCCCCAGCGTGTCCCCAGCTGCTCCAAACACACCAACATCTGTTCTGCAGGGTTACTCACAGGTTATCAGTGCTGGATTAAAGAAGGGAGAAAAGAGGCTCCATTTCAACTGGCCTTTTAATCAGGAGGTTTGGAGGGGAAAAGAGGAGGAGAAAGAATGACTTCTCCAGCGATACAGAGGATATTCCACGTTAAAAGGCAGTTTTTATCTTCTGAACGGATGCTTACCCACCATTTACCCCAACAAACTGGAGATTCTTTTTGGTCCCATTGCCTCCTGCATGGAAACCATAACCTTTCTTTTTCATGATGGATTTAAGACTTGTGGTTGGAGAGTTTTCTACCAAAATACAAAATAATAGATTAATTAAGCAGATGTGCCATAATTAGCAGTAATTATTCCCAACCTCTAGCAACAAGCTACAAATCACAACCATAAGCATCTCCAGGTGACAGGGAATATAAAGGAAGTGACTAGCAATTATATATTTGTCTTATTAATATAAGTACATTTTACTTCTGTAACACTGTTTTGGTTCTTTTTTTTTCCCCAGTACGAATGGATTGGAAATTTTCTCTATAAATCTCCTATAATACTACATGGATGAGATTTTCCATTGGACTTTGAATATGTATAGCTTATAAGGAATAGGTCACTTATCTATTTGTAAGCCCCCTCCCTCCCCCAGTGAACAGGCATTGGATTCTCATCTCCATACAAGCTAAAATTATTTCAGATGAAGGTCTGTGAGTGGGGACAGGTCTTTTACCAGCCTGGTTGCTCAGTTAGTTTAACTGGTTTGGGTTCTGGAGAACTCCATGCTGATTTATCCCAGATGAGCACCAGCCCCATATCTTTGCAAACTGAGATGTCCAATCCAAATAAAAAGAGTATTTATTTAATGGAACAGCCACCAGTGAGACAGCTTTGGGAAGCTGATCCTGCGTATAAATGAGCCGCAGCTTTATGAGCTCCTACATCATTTTGTTTGCTTTTTTTCATCTCAGATCCATAACTTGCGATGTGCAGAGATTTGCCTTTCTCATCATGCTCAGGAGAGACTATTCCTGACCTGACTGCCAACAACTGTTCCACCACATCCCCCCTGCTGCACACCAGAATAAATGGGAAAATATTTGGCCCAGACACATCAAAGCCTATGCAATATTATTTACCCAACTGTTGATAGTGTGTGTTGGAATTCTCCTTATCCACAGGCCCTTGCGAGGAGTAGGCAGAGAGCAGGGAGTTTAGGGAATTAACTAATTGGTTCTGGATGGAGCTGAGCTTGGAGGCTGGCTGCTTGATAGCGCTGGCCAGCTCGGGGTAGCCGTGCTCCAAACACAGCCACTGCTCCTGCAGCAGCTCCTGGATCTTTTTTACATATTGGCCAATGGGGTCAACAGCTGGCAGATCCTCATGGCCAGGAGCACCTTCCTCTTCCAGCCCTTCCCGGGGTTCATCTTCTCCAAAGCCTGCCTTGCTTTCAGCTGCCTTGGAGCCGAGGCTGTTCTGGTGGTTGTGGTTGTCATCGCCGGCGTGCTCGTGGATCTGCAGCTGGGTGAAGCACGGGGCAGGAAGTCCAGCCTCCATGCTGGCTTCACCCAAATGTCCCTCTGCACGAGCACCTGCCAGTTCCTGCTCTCTCCAAGCACCCAGCTCCCGTGCGTTCCCACTGTCTGCCCTGTGGGCGCCGCAGCCGATGGATCTGGTGGAGAGTGGGATGTTGACATTGATGCCTTTGTCCTGGGCCTGCCTGACCCCTGTCACCTGCGAGAGGTCAGTGTTGACCGCAGCATCTAGGCACTGCAGGGCCCCACCGCCCTGCCGCAGCTCAGCCTCTTTGGACTTCTCCTGGCACAGCTGCTCCTCCAGCTGAGCTTTGGAGCTGGCCAGCAGCTTAATGCTCTTCTCCTTCTCCTTGATCTCATGATCCTGCTGCTCCAGCACTGCCCTGACCTGCTCGAGCTCCTCTTTCTTCTTGCCCAGCTGCTCCTCCAGGTCAGCGATCTGCTGCTTCAGTGCTGCGACCCCGTTGGGCTCTCCGGTATCAGGAGCCTGTGGAACACCACTCTCCTTATCCCTTCCAGCCCGGACATTCCTTTCCTCAGCTTCCTTCAGCACATTCAGCTCCATCTCGCTCACGCTCAGCCCCCTTTCCGCAGGGCTCACGTTCTCCTCCGTTAGCTGCAGGGCTGCTGCTGGTGCTGCTTCACCCCCAGCCATGTCAAAGCTGCCGCCGGCAGCATCGCCCTCCTCACCTCCACTCTCCATCACCACCTGCAGCTGCTGGCTCTGCCAGGGGGGCTGCACGGGGCTCAGCCCCGGGATGACACCGCTGGGATGCCGTGAGGAGCCGTCCTGCTCCAAGCTCATCTCCCGCGGCAGCGATAACGCTGCGCCGTCCGAGCTGGGGGGGAAGGTGCTTTGGGAGCCACCCTGGTCATGGCAGTGCTGGGGAGGGGTCCTGAGGGGCGAGGGTGCCCCCGGGGGGGTCTGGCCAGGAGGCAGTGCGTCGGGCATGCTGGAGGCTCGCAGCAGCTGCGGCCTCGACCGCAGAGCATCCTGCGGCCAGCCCAGCTCCACCTGCCGCCGCGTCTCGGCCAGCAGCGCTTTCCTCCGGTAGCTCAGCTCATCTGCCCCCTCAGAAGGCAGGGGGGCTCGGGGGGAATCCTCCCCCAGGGATGCTTTTCGCTGTGGGAAGGAGCAGCTCGCCGTCCAGCTCTTGCTGGGAGGGGCGGAGCAGCCGCGGGAGCTGTTCTCAGGCAGGCTGAAGTTTCGGGGCAGGGTGCTGAATTTGGGCTGCTTGGCTCGGCGGTGGATGTGCACCCTCCTGATGGTGTTGCCTTTCTCGATGTCATCCACGTACTTCAGGAAGTCCAGGTCCAAGTGGAAGCCGTAGGGTGTCTCCAGGGAGTAGGGGAGGCTGCGGGGCTGCTCCCTCTCCCCATTGGGTTTGGGTGGCTGGCCATCTGCTGAAACAACACAAAAAAAAAAAATTCTTTTTTTAAGTTGTTTTGATCAGGGAGGAGACTTTTTTCCTCTTTTCATCTCAGTTTTGGGCAGTCAGGGGCTGCAGCTCATCATGGTGAAAGCTCACAGTGAAGCTGTGGAGAGACACAGCGACACGTGCCAAGCTCTGATCTGCTTTCCCAGAGGTGCAGCAGGTAATTGTTGCACTGAGGAAGCCAAAATTTTGCTGAAATCATGGCTCTAATTGGCAATTAAGCAAACAGCAGGTTTTGCAGGCAGAGCTGCGTAGGTATAGAGAGCTGCCTGATGGATAATAAATCCAGCTCAATAACAGAATGTGTGATCAACCTGTGACAATGACATTTTTCAAGGCTTTTGGTTTGATTTTAACTTTTCAGCGGCGTAAACAGCGCACACCAAGCAGGAAAATCATTGCCTCGCTTCACCTGCAGCCACCAGGTCACAAATTATTCCTTGAAGATGACAGATGCAGGCAGAGGCTGAACCCAGACAGCGCCAGGCAGGGCTGCCGTTCCCAGCCGCAGCCATGCGGAACACGTGCAGCCCAAGGTGACCAGATCAGGCTCCAGCACAGCTCCTAATTGAGCTAAATCACCACTAAATGGGCGTCAGTGTGTTTGCCCACCCAGCCAGCAAAGGAAAACAGCAGCTCTCCACCTCCAGCTGAGGGCTAAACAGTTAAACTTCTGCATCACTGATCATTTTCTTTATGCAGCAAGTCCCTGAAATCACAGCGGTTTGGGCTGTTCTGCACCTCTGAGCAAACAAGTTGTGCTCACTGAGGAAAAGGAGGAGGAGGAGGAGGAGGAGGAGGTGGAGGAGGTGGAGGAGGAACCAGGGCCCATGGCTGATCCCCTTGTCTCCATCCTGGTGCAGCAGCTGGAGAGGACCAGGACAATTTGGGATTTATTTGGGATTCTCTCACCACAGAGCATCACTGAGATGCAGGTGATGCTCTGGTGGGAAGCAGCCCATGGAAGTCAGAGGAAAGAGAAAGAGAAGACATGTCTGGGGTCACAGGAGCACAGCTGGAGGGTGGGAGCAAGGATCTGCAGGACAAATTTGTGCTGATCTAGAGCTGGGACCTGATCTGCTGTGGTTTTTAGGAAGTCTGACTAAAACATGAACAATGCATTTTTTATCTCTTGGCCTCACATCTACAAAACACAGGTTATTTTACAGTATTTCTAGTAAGGAAATTACTCCATGGCTTGGTTGGAGTTTTTTTCAAGGAAAAATGAACAAATAAACATCCTGCAGCCTCCATACCTTCTGTCCTCTCCATGGTAGGGTCTAACTGGCTTGTCACTTAAGCATCTTCTGACAAGGGCTGAGGAGTTGCTTCACCCTTGAAAAAAAACAAATGGATACTTTTAATTTAATTTTAAAAAAGGCTCAACCATGTGAACTTCCCTCCCACTTCCCATCTTCTGCAGCCCAGTGGTGTCCAAGGGCTTTGAAGCTGCTAAAATCAATAGCTCCTTTTCCAGAGGCAACAACTTGAGCTTCACAGACACATCCCAGGGAGCTGGTTCTGGTAAAACATCCCCTGCATTACAGAGGGTTTGGCTGCCAGTGAGGACAGACAGACATTTAGGGTGACTGCAGATTGATGGCACAGGGACTCTCCACTGACTCCTGTAAGCTGGAGATATCCAATATGATGTAAGATCCCTGACAACAGGGATATAAACTACACACAGAAATGACTGCTTTGTCTTTTCTCTTTTTTTTTTTTATCCATAACAACCAAAGATGCAGAATTTATGTTGATTCTTGTTCAAATGACAGGCATTTCTTCAGAGCACATCCGTGCTGTTAGAAAGAACCTTCACCAAACTGCACTAAACCACAAACAAATTGCTTTCTGCTCAGGGAAGAACTCCAGGTGGAGATCTGCCACATATCATTCCTGGGCTCTGTTGCCTTCCAGCTCCTTCCCATCACATGGACATGGGTGAGACCCTCCTGGAGCATGAGAAATTAAGGCTGGGAACAACCAAGAAAGTTCCTGGGTGAAGCTTCTCTCCTCCAGGCCCTTTAGAAAGGCACAGGGAGGAGGCAGGGAAGGGTGAAGGAGGTTGGGGCAGTTGGACATCCCTGGCTCGTGTGAGAAGGACAACAACACTCCAAGGGAGAGGTCTGGTTTTAATTTCTGCTGCAGAGGATGAAGTGGGAGTTGCTTGAACAGAAGGTTGTTTGTTTATGATTTCCTTACAGTATCTAGTTTGGTTCCTGGCCAGAGATGGTCCCACAGCCACTTGGAAGTCCATCCCTGATTCTCCAGTGCATCCCTGAGCTATGCAACATTCTCAGGGCAGGAGCAAGCAGTGCAAAGCCTGTGCTGAGCCAGCCCAGCTCACACCCATCTCATGGACCAAACCACCAGAGCCTGAACTCAATTTCTGCATGCAGAGTTGTGCCTCAGTGAGGGCTTTAGCTCTCAACCACAGCCCTGGAGCTCCCCATGAAGGGGCTCTACCAAAGATCAGCTGAACAGTGAAGCCCAATCCTTCTGTATTGTTACCACAGAATATTGCCCCTGGATCCCTGGAAGTGTCCAAGGCCAGCTTGGACAGGGCTGTGAGCAGCCTGGGACAGTGGAAGCTGTCCCTGTCCACAGAATGAGATGATCTTCAAGATCCCCTCCAACCCAAGCCATTCTATGATTCTACAATAAATACTCTGAAAGATCAAAACCTTTTAAAGAAACCATTACTTGTCAACCAGGTAGACATGTTTAGGGTCGATGTAGAGCCCTGATGGAAAGTCAGGAAGCTCCCAGCCCAAGGAGAACACCACAAAGCTCCTGCAGGGTCACAGAGGGTCATGCTGAAGCCCACCCAGCACCTTGTGAGCTCCTGGAAAGCTCCTGATGTGCTCTCCAATCAACCACACTCCTTCTACAAAGGGCAATTCCTTCTGTCTCCTCCTGCCAATAACCAGCACGTGCCAAAACAAACACCAACCTCCTTCTCAAATGTTGTTTCTTTCCCTTAATTTTCCGACTGCAGCCAATTACAGCCTGACCAGCTATGCTCCACTCTTCTAGGTCATTTATTTAGAAGGGTGGGGGGGAAAGCCAGTGAATAGGATGGTTTTTAATATCTAGATAATTACATCTATTTGGATCATTTATGAGCTGGCCGGGTCCCAACTCTGCAGCCCAAATTGATACTGTGACTACTCTCTTTTGACCAATCTACTTCAAAATCGCCTCGTAAAAGGATGCTGAGTGTACCCAACCAGCTTGCTGATGTTCTCCTGTCCCCCCGGGGCAGCTCAGGCATGGAGAAGATGGCTCAGAGCCAAAAATGTGCCTCCTTGGACCCCACAGCTGCTCTCCCATGCCTGTCCCTAAGAAAAATGAGATTAAAATATGAAGTCATCCACCAGAAGCAGCAGACTCCAACACTAAGTCTAGCCCACAGTTTGGGGCAGGACTTTTAGGTGGGTCTCCATCCTGCTAAAACCTGTTAGGCTGACCCTCCGTCGGGTTCTGTATTTGCTGAGTTTTCTCCATTAAATAAAATTGAAGAACATTTCTCCTTCTCCCCATGCATCGCTGATTTTTACCTTTACTACAGAGAGGCTATGGGGAGGATTAATCCAGATTGGAATTATGCTGTTTTTCTCAAGGCAGAAATAAATACATACAGAAATGGAAACGGAGAAGCCAAATATGCGAGAAGGCAACAGCACAGAGCGAAGTGGTTTTATTCCCTGGGGCAGCCCGTTTGCAGGGACAATGTACTGTCTTTTTAACCAGCCTGGACTCAAACACTGGCTCTTTACAGTCCCATTTAACCCCTCTTTCACTCCACCCTGCAATGGGAGCACCCAGCAGCTCCTCCATCCACCCCAGCCAGCAGAAAGGAGAGCACCATTCCACCCCCAAACATTTCAATTACAAATTAACTCAACCCCGTACCACAAATATGCAAGAAGCTCATCCTCCCAGAGCGTCTTGCTAGTAAATTTAACTTGGAAACAGTTAACCCTGAGCCTATAAATAACAAGATAAACCACCAGCACGTTAGCACAGCCTCGTTAGCTGTAAAACAACATTATTTGAGCTCTGCCTGTCTGTTCTCCTGCACTGCAGCAGCAGCTCCAGCACTTTGTGCCGAAAGGAAAAACTGGGGTTAGCAAAGCATTTTGTCATGTTACCTTCTCCCGCTGGCACCTACACAATCCCCAGGGAGCAGCAGCTCTTGCCTCCCTCCAAAGCATCCTCTCCTGTGCTGGAGCCGGCAGCGAAGGGTTCGGAGCAGCACAGGCGGCGTGGCTGAACCCCAGCCTGTCCAGCAGTTACAAACTTGGTCAGCTGAGCTGTGACCTTGCTCAGAAAGCAAACACAAGTTTAAACCAAGAAGCACAAAAGAGGGATTGATTTTCCAATCGAGCAGCCCACGGCTCTCGGATGACCTTTGCGAGGACAGTTCAATCCCGGCGCACAGAGCCGGTTACTTTTCCGCGGAATAGTTATCTTTCCCAGAAAGCACAGAGCGCCGAGCGCTGCCTGGGCTGTCAGGGGGGTGCTGCCTTATCGGGGCTGGTAATTGAGGAGAGAGTCAATAATTAACGAGGGGCTGTTGCTGTACCTGATGCTGCAGCTGCAGCCCTCCCTCCGCACGCTGCACCTCCGGGCTGGAGCATTAGCAATTCCACGAGCGCCTCTCCCCAGGAGCAGCCGCGACTCACAGGCGGCACCGGGGAAGCTGCGGAAGGGCTCCGTGTCCCTAATTGCTCCCGATGGATGGATTCGGTCACACACGGAGCAGGCACAGCCCCTCGCCCTCGTCCCTCTCGCCGTGTCCATCCATCCGCAGCCCCAGGAGATGCCGGACAGGATGGGCAGCAGGAATGCGGCTGGGCAGAGGATGCCCTGGTGTCCCCGGGCTCTGGGGAGACAGTGGCACTGTCCCTAGCAAATTCAGCAGCCCCTGGCAGTGGGGTCATCCATCCAAACGTCCAGCTGGCTGCGGGCAAGGCAGGGGGCAGCTGGCAGAGCAAACATATGGAACAGGCTGCCTGGAGAATCCCTGGCTGCCCCTGGATCCCTGGAAATGTCCAAGACCAGGCTGGATGGGGCTTGGAACAACCTGGGATTGTGGAAGGTGTCCCTGCTCATGGCGGGGGGTGGAATGAGATTGAAGGGCTTTAGGGTCCCTCCCAACCCTTACCAGTGCGGGATTCAGTGATTTTGGGCAGGGTGCTTGTGGCATGTGGCTCAGCGATGGGCACAGTGCCTGTCCCAAGCCTGTCCCGAGCTCCTGCATTGGCATTCCCCTCGGGCAGCCTGGATTGCTGCCCCTCCAGGCTGGCAACAGGGACAAATCCCTCAGTCTCTGCACTGAACTCGCAACAACCTCATGCTTGCAAAGGCCCAGGGGTTCAGGCACTGCCCGGGCTGCAAACCTCCTCCAGGGCTGGGAAAGCAAATCCTGGGAAGCAAAGGCATCCCCCGGGACTGGGGGCTCTGCTGGGGGCTCACAGGGGCTCACACCACGGAGCAGTGCCAGCGCCTTTCCCATCGCTGAACGAGCAGCACAACCCAAATCTCATGCTAGGCAGGAAAACCACATCTTGTCACCGTGTGAGAGCAGAGCTGCTGGCGCTGCTCCAGCTGCCTGCAACCCCCAAACGGGACTTTAACACATGAACTTTGAAGAAAAGCAGGCGAGCTCTGCCTTTGCAGGAAGCAGAGTATCTGGACGAATAGAAAACCAGCAGTGCTTATCCTTGCCAGCTCTCCCCGAGGCACGGATGGGTTAAACTTCCTACCCGAGGAATGAAAAATAATTTCAGCAGCCGCTTAAATGCCGCCTTTCCCAAACCCTGCCTTCCCCAAATGCCGCCTTTCCCACGCGGCTCCATCCCACACCGCGGGGCCACGGCTCGGTGTTGATGGCTTTCTGCTTTCACAAGCAATTACTGGGCCTGAGGTTCAAAACCAACTCAAGAGAGCGTTGGCTTGTTTTCTGCTGGATTCTTCGGCTTTGGTTACGCTTGCACGTCTTTTCCGAGCACATTCTGCTGCTTGTGCTCTCCAGACAAAGCAGCACGATGGAGAAAATACATGTGTTTCTAGATGATGCTGATTTTACAGCAAATCTGAAGGAATTGTTTCGTTTTCCCACTGGAAAGACCTAGCAGGAAGCTTTAATTTGGAGCATTTCCTTGTTGCAATTAGCCACATACGACCTACAGTTGTTCCCAGATTTAATCCCTCTGGAACTGAAGAAGCCTGTGACCCCTTAAATAAGCTTTTAATCAGGAGCTATGAAGGGAAGGAGTCAAAACATGCAAATTAATTAATTATGGGCTGGTGCTTGATGGATTTACAACCAGCCTCTGATAGCTTTGCCCAAGGGGCTGATGCAGGGTGGGAAGTGGGGAAGGGGTTCACCAAGATTGTCCCCTAGGCATGAGAACTGAGGTCATGGCCTGAAACTGCTGCTGCTTCACATCAGGGGGGTTTTGCTTTGCAGGCTGCTCCTGTGGATGAGAGGAACCAGATGGCCCTGAAGTGGCTCAAGAGCGATCCCATCCATCCCTCCTGGCCACTGCTGCCTCCCTGCACACTGGCAGGGCTGCTGCCTTCCCCTCCCCACCTCAGTGGGATGGCAGATTTGGGCTTCACCCCCTCTCCTCTCCAGCATGGATCCATCACAGAGCAATTAAGGTTAGGACACCTGAGATTATCCAGTCCCACCTCCCTGTCCAGCACTGTTACTCAGGATTGTGTCTAGACAGATCTGGGACATCCCCTGTCAGGGAGACTCCACACCCTCTCTGGACAATCTGCTCCATTTCTTGATCACTGCTCAGGGAAGAAGTTCTGTCTCACGTTCATCAGTGGGCATGGGCAATGGGCATCAGTTTGTGCCCATTGCCTCTTCTCCCATTGCTGAGCATCACCAAGAAGAGCCTGGTCCATGCTATGAAACTTCCCTTCAGGTACTTCTATCCATGGATGAGGTCCCTTCTCAGTCATTTCTTCTTGAGACTGACCAGGCCCAACTCTCTCAGCCTTTCCTTGTCGGAGAAATTCTCCAGTTCCTTCCTCATCTCCGCACCCTCCACTGGCCCTGCTCCAGGAGCTCCATGTCCTTCCTGTCCTGAGGAGCCCAGACCTGGACACAGCACCCCAGATGTGCCTCTCAGGGCTGGGCAGAGCGGCAGGATCACCTCAGGGTGACCCCCAGGCAGAGCTCACCCCTGGCACCCAAAGGGTTACACCCAAACCTGCTCCATCCGGGCGGTCTGGATTGCACAACCAGCAGCTGAGCTATGATTGCAAATGGACATACCAGGAATAAAAATGGCCTCTCGGGGAATATTTGCTGTACGGATTTTTCAATCCTGTTTTCACTGCAAAGGAAGAAAAATAAGCCACTTCCAGTCTGCTGGGGACATGCACACGGGTGGGATCTCCGCTGTGATCTGCTGCCGGCTGGCACAGCCGCGGGAAGGAGTTCCCCTCCAGGAGAAAAAAAAAAAGTATGAAAACTTTGTGGGATTGAATAAATACCTAGCTAAATAAAAGCAGTTTAAAGTCCTGGTTTGCACTGCAAGGAGCTGGCGTGAGGTTTCCCAAAGTGAGGGCAAACGGGGTTCCTGAGGGATGAGACCTGAATCCCGGGAGGCCATCAGCCACCTTCTCACGTGTGTTTGGCATCACACAGCCACCACTGCCAGTGCTCCTGTGCCCCATAGCATCCCCTGGAATGGCAGCTTGAGGGGGCAGGAGGCAGCTGAGCAGCCCCAAGATTAAAGTGGGGAGACCAGGCAATGCCTGAGCCAGCGCTATAAACCCAACAGCAACCAGAAGGAAAAGTTTCCCAGCCAGATCCATCCCAGCCTGCAGCCACACATGCTGGGCAGAATTCCCTCCAGACTGGTATCACCCATGGCACACACCAAAGTAAAGCAGGGCCAGATTTAGGGATGCAAAACCTTTTACTTATGGGAAAAGCCTTCATCCTGGGGCCAGGGGATGTTTTCAGCACGTGGCTGATGGCAATGGGCACCCTGAGGCACCAGGATCTTAGCACATCCCAAAAGGAAACTCCCTCAGCTGCTGCCTGCCCAGGGCATCTCCAGAGCAGAGATGGGAGCTGGAAGCAATTTGGGACTGCTGGAGAGGGATGAGCTCCCTCTGCAAGCCTTCAGCTTGTGGCTGATGATGGAGAGGTCCAGGCTGGCCTCCCAGCCTCTCTGCAGAAGAGCGACAGAGGAGGAGGAGGCGGCGGATGAGGCTGGAGCTGGGGGCTGCGGGCATGGAAAACATCCTGGAGGCGTGTGGGGCCTCCCTGGGGCTTGAACGGAGAGTTCACAAGGAATCTGGGTAATGAACCAGGCACCACTTCATAAAGAAGACAATCTCTTTCAGCAGCCCTCCAGTGTGCAACCCTTGGTGCTTAAACAGCCATTTCAGGCCCCTTTCCCAACGCCTGTAATAAAGTCGTGCGGATACTGATTTTATTAAAGCTGCTCGTTGCTGTATAATAAATGTTGTGAGCTTCCTGCCAGCATTTCCATTAGAGACGGGTCAGAGCTGGAGGGATCAGATATCCAAACTCTCTCCCTCTTTTATGGCTTACCAGGAGGGCAAAACGATCACATTCACCCCCTCCTCTGATAACCTCTTTTCCGACTGACCTTCAGCTCATTCCAGCCACAGCCTTACAAAAGCTTTGGTCAATTCTCCAGATTTTATCCCATGCCTTGAAAACGGTGGTGTTTTCCCTAAAGTCTCCTTTCCCAGAGCCAGCTGAGCACAAAAAGCACCCAAAGCCCTGAAACAAAAGTGCTCCGCAGTCAGAAGGCAGATAAAAATCTGAGGTGCCTCATTTCTAATGTTTACTCTTTTTTGCCTCAATCCCACCAGCTTTGAGGGAAATTAATGAAGCACTGCCATGGCTTCTGGTCTCTTCCCAGCTGCTGGTTTTTCCACCTCCTTGACCTTGGGACAAGTCAAGCTTTGCTAAGTCCCATGTGGTCACAGAAAGTGGGAAATCTTAGGTGCTTTTAGGAAAGCCCTGCTGTTTGCATTTCTCTCCTCTTCCCTGGGCAACCACTGCAGTCCCCCACGGAGCCATGGAGCCATTTTTCATCGATTTCTGACCCGAGCCAACAAGACTTGGATTGATCACACTCCTGACAGGTTTAAAAACCTCTTCACACAGGAACATTTCTTTTTCAGGCCACCTGAAACCACTCTCCTCATTGATTGGGACTGCAGAGAGGATGGATGTGCTGCTTTCCTCCTCCGCTGGTGATTTCTGTGTGGATAACAGGAGCTGGGAGCCCTGGGGCAGCATTTCCCACCTCTCACCTATTTAGGAAATTGGGATTTTCCTCTAGGTTTTTGACCAAGCCTCAGGCACATGTTGCTGGTGTATTTTCAGCTTTCTCACTTGCACCCTGTTCAACCCTGATGGGCAGAGGAATTGGCTGCAATGATGAATTTAAGATATTCCTATTTTGGAAGATGGAGACCTCTGTGCCTGGGTGGGTTTTTACCATATTTCACATTTCTAACTCCGTCAAATTGTCCATTTGGGCGGTGTATTATCTTAATAATGACAACACCTTCTTTTTCATGAGCTGTTCAAACCCTGGGATGGGCAGGAGTGGAGACTTCCCAAAACAAGAATTCCACTGAGGTCCAAAATAAACAGGATTGAAGCAGGAGCTCCCTGCAGCCAGTTCCTCCCCACTGCTCTCCTCACTGTCACTGTGAGGATTTTTGCCCCAAGCCATGGATTCCTTCACACCCCTTGAGTTGGGTCAAGGTTTTATTGACCAAAATCTGCATCCTGCTGCTCTGGAGCGAGGCAGAGTCACATAACCCCTGCCTTACAGGGCACCCAATGGAAAATACAATAACTTTCCATAATGACTTTTTTCCCCTCATCAATGGGGCCATGCTCATCTCTGTGGCTGCTCCCCAAGCTTCCTTGAAAAGACCCAAGATTTGACGGTGATAAAAATGCGACTTTTAAATATCTGATGGCTGTAAAACCACCAGGGGAGGGAATCTGCACCGAGCTTGTGAATGAGGTATTCATCCAACAGCCATGTCCCAGGATCTCAACATTGCTCCTGATGCAAGGAATGCTGTGAGACCAAACCTCTCCCTCCCAAAAGGTGCCCAAGCCAGAGGCTGCTTGATGGGAAGAAATGTCCTACTCCTGCTTCATGGAAAAAAAATTGTGGGAATGGGACAGCCCCAGCTCTGCGGGAGGGAGGAGATGATCCCTGCATAAAGAGATAAAACTTTCCTCACAACACAACTGTCTGGAGATGAGCTGTCTGAGCTGAATGTGACCATGGTTTTCTTATTCCCAAGGAAATTGCAGCAGGACTCTGACAGAGCTCACAGCAGCAACAGGCTCCCTGAACAGCTCATCTTCCAGTTCCAGGACTGTTTTAATGAATCCATTCACTGACCCTTCCTCAACCACAAATTCCCCAGCCAGGTCACTGTGAATCAGGCTGTCATGTCAGCAGATGTATTTATTTTTTAAATATTACTATCAAAGTGACAAATAATCAATGATTAACCTGAGGTTACGGCTCCCCCTCCTCATTTGCCATTTCAGGAATCATTTAAGAAATCAGCTTTTCTCATTTAGCCCATCCCAAATCACACACCAACCACTTGGAAGACTGCAAAACATGTCCAAAGGCAAATGCTGATTTTTTAATATAATTTCCCTTCTCTGCCATTGCTGCAGTCGCTACCCTTGCCCTGCATGAGCAATGTTTTTGGGTGTTCACCAATTTCATTTGGGCAACATGGCTAAAATATTTAATATCTAGGGTGGCTCTGGACAAGGGAAACCCTTCCTGGTGGTGTCACATCCCAGAGCTGCCAGGAAAATGAGATATCCCAGCACAGAACAGACCCACATCCCTGCACATCCATCCCTGAACGGTGAACATCACACCCAGAGCATCCAGGCCACGACTTCCTCCATCCTGAATTCACTTGAACTTCCAGCTGAGATTATTCAATCTGCCACCACCGACCTCCTCATGGACCACCCAGCCTCTTCCCCACAGAGTGCTCCCCACTGCAGCAGCTCCCTGTTCCCTGCTCCCGATTCCTCCCGGAGCACAGCCCGAGCCTGGCACATCTTTCCCTAAAGTGAAATCACCAGCTGGACACCGGGAGCTGAGGAAAGCTGCCCAGGGCACGCCTGGTCCCGGCAGAGCTGGGCTGCTCAGCAATGCCCTGGCAGCGAGCGCTGCGAGGAAAGGCGATGCTGCCTGCGAGGAGAGGCGCTGCCTGTTCTGTTCCTCTTTTCCCGGCCAAAGCCGCCGCTGGAACTGCCTGTCGCTCGGCCCCCGAGGGACACAGGGCTCGGGGAACACGAGCAGAGCCCTCGCCAGGGACAGGAATGAGTTACGGTGCCAGGAGTTGCTGCTGGAACGGCAGCAAGGAAATGGGGAGAGGCTGGAGGCAGGCGGAGGAGACCACGCTCAGCCTGGAGGCTGGGCTGGGGCTGGCTGAGCCACATCTTCACAGCTGGGCAGGGTTTTCTGGCTGGGCACTGGGGCTAAACACAGCTCTGGCTGCTCTGGGAGCCTGGGGACTCCCACTGCAATGCCCTGGGCCACTCACACGGTGACCTCTGGGGTCCCACCAGAGCTCGGAGCCTTCCTGCCCTCTCCCAGCTGCCCAGCCGCGCTCCGTGCTTCCATCCGGTACTCAGGGGTGCTCTGGAAACACTCCTGGCCCGAGTGATCCAGGGCTGATGGTGTCCCCGGGCAGCCACGCCAGGGGCCAAGAGCCCTGAGCACCCCTGGAGCACATCCAGGAGCACATCCAGGAGCATCCCTTGAGCACCCCGTGAACACCCTTGGAGCATCCCCTGAGCACACCCAGAAGCACTCCTGGAGCACCCCGGAGCACATCCAGGAGCACCCTTGGAGAACACCCAGGAGCACCCCCTGAGCACCTCTGGAGCACCCCCTGAGCACCTCTGGAGAACACCCAGGAGCACCCTCAGAGCTCCCTCCAAAGCGCTCCCACACTTTCCCTGCGCACCCTGGAGCATCCCTGAGCACTTTCACAACATCCCTCCGAACATCCTCCAGCTCACCCCAGGAACACCCTCTGAGGCACCCCCAGAGCATCCTTCAGCGCTCCCCCAAGTGCCCCCGAGCACCCCCAGCCGCACAGCCCAAACGCCCCCGATCCCGCCGGTGTCCCGGAGCATCCCGCACCCTGCGGTCCCCCCGCGGTGTACCTGGACGGGCAGAGCGCGGCGGGCACAGCGCGCCGATCCCGCTGCTCCTCCGGAGGGACCCGGGGCGGACCCGGGGGCGGAGCGGGACCCGGTGCCCTCCCCCGGGCAGCGGGGCAGGGGCGGCCCGAGGCGGCGGGGATGGGCTGCGGGCGGGACAGGGAGAGCCGAGGGGAGCGGCTGCCGTGGGAGGCCAGAAAGCCACTTTTCGGGATGTTTTCTTTCCCTTCCCTCGTGCCCGCGGTATTCCGTTTAACGCTTTATTTATACTTTTGTAGCTCATCCTGTTTGCACAGATGCGGATCAAGAGCGGTGGGAAGGGAAATCTGCGGGGATGGGCTGGGGATGCAGAACTGGAACTGTGTGCAAACCAGCTGCTCTCCGGCTCGGCCCGTCACCCCGTCTGGGTCACATCGGGCCCTCGTTCCTCAGTGCAAAAATGTAAAAAGGCAATTTGAGTTTAGGCTTTGAGCTCCCCGAGTGCCCAACCCCGTGTGCTCATCCAGCTGCACCAAGTCACTGCGGTGACAGTTCTGGGGACAGGCAGGAATCGGCAGTTTAGTGACATCAAATAATACCTTCGGTGTTAGATAAAGCTTTTGATTTTCCTTGTCTGTGAGACACAGGGGCAAATCCCAGCCCTGCTCCAGCTGTTCCAGAGCGTGGGAGAGCAGCAGCTCCTGAGATGCTGGGGCAGCACATGGTCTCCATCTGGGCCAGGAACTCAGCATCCAGCCGGGATGGATGTGGCCCACTGGGATCCCCCCTTCCTTCAGAGGAGCCCAGAGACCTTTCAGCTCTGACTGGGAACATCTCTGGGGGGGATCTGAGGGTTGGGCTGTGGCTGCTGCCCAACCACTTGGTAATTCCAGAGCCTCCTGGCAGTGCCCAAGCTCATGGTAAACAGGGAGGAATAAAATATCCCATTACTCACTTCAGGAGTGACTGGGACTCTGCCCTCATTCCCATGTGGGGGCTCAGGTGCTGAATTTGAGGAACACATTTCCTAAGGACTTTAACAATAGATCAAAGAATCAAAGGAAAAGTGTGGGAGCCTTCGGGCTTCCCAGGACAGCCCTTGCTCCTGCTGCTCAGGGTATTCTGGCAGCGCTCAAAAGAGAAGGATCAGGGTATCTTTTTTTTTTTTCCTGGATGGTGGAGGTGGGCGATGATTCTGATACAATTTCCTTTTCTCGTTCCTGATCAACAAACCAACTTTGATGTGCGGCCATTGCCACGGAGACATAGCATCTCTCCTGCTGCTCCTGGGACCGTGCAGCTTATCCATTCCCCATCCCTTGGACTCATCCCAAAGCCGTGATGATCCCTGAGCCCTAATCACAACAATGAGGCTTTTGCAGTAGAAACTTTGGGCACCTGCAGGAAGCTGTTGTGGTCACAGACATTCGGCTGAACTTGTTTTTGTTCTCTTTTCCCTGGGTTAGATTAAAGTGCTCAAAGGTGTGTGTGGGGGTAAGAAGCTGTGGTGGCAGCTCACAGCACATGTTTCTGTGAGTTCTGAGCGTGCCTCAGAAATGCACCAACTACCAAAACCCCCATTTTTGAGGAAACAGTCAAACCCAGTTCCCCTTTTCAATCACGAGGTTTTACTTGGAAGACAAAGAGTCCCTTCCATGGTGCTCAGGAGTGTACCATGGAGATGCAGAGAACTCGTGTGACCCCTCCTTAATCCCAAAGAATAAACGGCGCTTTCAAACAAAACGGGATAAACACGGAGAACTTTGCTGTCTGCACGAATGAAACCCGATAATTTGTTTAAAAGCGGATATGGGGAGAGCTCCAAGGTGGCTGATGCACATGAATATCGAAGAAGCCTCTGAGATGCCTCTTGCCAGGAGCTGGGAGGGACATCAGGAATGCAGCCACAGCCTCTCCCTGCTGTCTCGCACCGTGTCCTCCAGCTCCCAGTGTCGGAAGCCGCGCTCTCCGCGCCGAATTTCCATCTTGCAGAGTTCAGCTATTCTTAGGCGAGGTTGTGAGTCATTAAGCGCTTTCAGATTGTTTATTTGTCAAGCCACAGGCACTTAAATTTACTTCTGAAGCCAGACAAGCAGCTCCAAGGATTTCTCTGTGCCACAGAAATTACTAGGTGAAATTCCACGGCGGGAGGTCAGCCTTGCCGCCCAGAACGCCGGATCCGCCCAAGGGCTCCTTTTCAAAGGTCATTACAAGAGGGGAAAAGAGCAACAAGAAGAATGTGGTTTCCTACAGCCTTTCACCACCTGATTTCACTTTTATGTGTGTTTTTTAAGAGAGGCACTGGACTTCCCTGGCTGGCCGTAATGCCTTGGAGGGTGGATGGTGGTTTGGATGGGGAAGGGACTCCCTGGGGAAGCAGGTTTCCCCACAGGGGTGGGATTAGATCCTCTTGGAAGCCCAAGAGCAGCCAGACAGGAGCAGGGTGACGCTCCTGCCCCGTGCTGGGAGGAAAACAGAGTTGATGTTGTGTCCAGAGCCTGCAGCACCAGGGCAGGAGTTGATGTGATCAAGCCCCTTTGGAAAAGCAGTACAGAATCACTGTTGTTCTATACGACGTCACATTCGTGCCAACATCCATTTTTGTAGATCCTCTGCAAACTGCTGCCCCTCTGCTGTGCTCACAGAGCTGCCTTGTATGGTCTTGGAATGCCAAAATCCTGCCCCATCCATCCACACGGGGCTTCCTAGGCCTGTGGCCTTCCACTTTTTGGCTGGCAGCAAAAATGGGGCGAAATGCTTCTGCCAGTATCTGGGTGCTGCAGGAATACAAATATCAACCTAACAAAGCAGCTCTGTGTGGGAGGGTTTTATGGATCATGCCATGATTTTCATAAAACTTGACTGTACATCCCCTTCCACACCTAAGCCCCAACTCTTCCCTGCACCCCCCAGCCAGCTGGATGCAAGCAGGAAAGACTGAGGAGGGTAGATACAACCTCTGTGTCCAGGAAAAGAAACAACCTCCAGGAACCAACTTGGTGCTCATTCAGCCTCAAGCCACCCTGGGTTGTAATCCCCAAAGTGATATGGAAAAGGCTTGATTGCCTATGGCACATGGATCACCATGTGGATCACCATCATGGATCTTCACATCAAACCACGTGGGCTTGCCTGGCAAATTAATTTGCTGTAGCCATGTTCCCAAAAAGAAAGTGTTATGTACTTGCAAGCATTTAGGTTGCCAAGAGAAGCTGTGGATGCTCCATCCCTGGAGCGTTCAAGACCAGGTTGGATGGGACTTGGAGCAACCTGGTCTAGTGGAAGATGTCCCTGCCCATGATCTTCAAGGTCCTTTCCAACCCAAACCAATCTGGGATTCTGTGATGAACAGGAAATGCTGTAGCTCGTAGCTCAGGTAGCCCTGGCACAGCCACAGCCGGAATTCAGACATCCATTTATAGACTCCAAATCTACTCAAAGGGAATTTCTTCATTCAGTTATCCCCTGTAAGGTGGTTATAATTTTTCCATAAATCTGCTTGTGTTCATGACCCTGGGCTTGCTGTGCTGCAGCTCCTCTTAGAAGAGAGAATTCAGACACGTAACAGAGAGAGGCTCAGCTGTTCTTGGCCTTAGCTTTGGTTTCCTGGATTTTCAGTCAAATGTCCTTTGTCCCTCTGCTCCAAGGCATGGTCTGATTCCCACTGACTCACCACGCTGGCAGTTTCTGCACTTCAGTAGTGGTTTAGTGTCTGGTGACTCAGGGGCCAACTTCTCTGTAATCCTCCCAGTGAGCTGCACCTGGAGAAGTCCATTTCTCCAGAGTCCTCCAGTTCTGTCCTCCAGGCTGAAGGGCCAAATGTGACCTGTTGGCTTCGCAGGGATAAAGATGTTACCTGTTATAAAACTGGCAATTCTCTTCAAAAGCCAAGCAAAGACAACTAATGATGTTCTCGGTGCTGTGAACTCCACAGACTGACAGCAGCCTGCACGAAGAGACTTTGGTTTTCCTGGACACCACCTACCTGTGACCCACTTACAGCCTGTTCTTGTACCAAGGGGTGGGGCAAAAGGAGGAACTGATCTACTCCTGTACACCTCAAATGCTTTCATCAAGTTTCCCTTTCACTTGAGCGATTCACTCACTCACATTATGATGTCTTTGGCAGGAAACAAGGGCTGTGTTTAATTCCAATATTCATCAAGTCTCTGAGATAGGCAAGGAAGCTGACAGGATCCCATTCTTCAGCTGAGATTCCAGCAGGGAGTTCAGAAATTCAGGAGGGAATGGCTCCGTGGTGGGGACAAGACCTGGCACAGTGTGGTAAGGGAACTCTGCAGTTCCTTGATATGGTTGTGGTGGGGTCATGGTCACTTTGCTGTGGAATTCCTTAAAACCTGGCAGAAATGGCTCTGCTGTGGAGCAAAGCAAGTCCTCACCTCAATCTTAAACCTTTATAACGGTGGTCTGGTGTGGATGAGGAATTAAAAATCCTTTCTAGGAACGTCTGTCAGTGGAGATGCAGCCAGCAGATGGTGCAAGCATGTGCAGCTCGGGTTTCCTCCTTCCTCTGCTTCCAGGGTGAGTAACAGCTCTGTGAGATGTTATTCCGACCTGAGAACAGATATGGGGAGGATTTTGTGTGCATTTTTAAATTTTGGTTATGGTTTGCAGTGTAGCACCTGCCTTCTCTTGGGAATTCCTGCCCGTGGTTGCAAACTCCACTGCCTCTGCTACCAGAGCAGCTTTGGATCCATATCTTACATCAAACAGAGCAGCAGGCTGTGAGCTGTGAAAGGAAATATGCACAGACAGGCAAAAGCTGGGAAAACACCCCTAAGGATGCAACAGCACTGTGCACAGAATCCCTTTTTATTCTGCAGTACAGAACTTTGCTTTCAGAGAGATTTGAGGAGAATGTTCTGTTTCAGACCCAGCCACAGAACCCTCTTGCCTTTGGTAGATTTTCAGAGCCACACGTTTATATTGTTATGAGCTAATTGATCCACTTTATCTCTACGTTATGGGTGCAATTATTGCTGTTTTCTTAGAGATCATACATGCAATATGTAGCTCCAGGAAGTTCACAGATCACATCCAACTGTGTTTTCTCCTAAGAGGGAGATAAAGCAGAGCCAAGGCTGTGCTATCAGCAGCTAAATACCTTGACCTCCAAACTTATAAACTCTCCCACATGGAGAAACTTGTTATGGTTTGTGCATAGACAAGCTCATGGTTTGTGGCTCAGGCCTCCCAGCTGACATTTGCCTTCTGAAGCTGAAACCAAAAGCAGCTCCTTGCAGGCTTTCCGTGGAGTTTACAGAAGTGTAGCAATTTCTGATTTATTCTTTCCTGCCTTCCCTAAAATCCGTATCTTTATGGATGCCAGAAAACAGCTGGCCTCTGAGGTCAAGGTTTTGGGCCAGGTTTTTCTTGGCAGAGGCTGAAGCTGCTCTAAGTCCCCAGGTGGGAAGGAGTTGCTCTGTGACCCAAAGTAGGATTTCACTCCTGATATCAGACAGTAGCTCTGCTGCTGCCTCAAACCCTCTGTCTCACATCAAATTGCCCAAACTGCTTTGTTGCCAGAGCCAGGCACAGCCCTGCAGAGGTGCTGCTCTCACAGGGACTGCAGTTCTGCATGGCCAAATTGCTCCCATGTGTCCTGAGGCAGCATCACTGGAGTTAAAGAAAGGGTTATGAAATGATTTGAGATCCTCTGAAAGCAGATGTAGCTCATCAAGCAGGAATAATTCAGGGTTTGTGACGTTCCCAGGCTGCTTGCTGTGGGAAGAGTCAGATTTCCTTTCCTGTGGAGTAAAGCAAGTCAGACAATTTGTTCCTGTTTCTGGCTGTGAGAGGGCACAGAGTCTGCATGAACTGGGGATCACCAAACAATAAAATTCCTACATATTCATTTCTATTCCTTCTGCCTGAAGCCAGTCCCGTCCTAACATTTTATAATGAGTATTCTTATTTCTGAATAGTTTCTTACCTTTTCTGTGTGGGGAATTTGACCAACAGTCGTATTCCTCAGGAATTAAATGGGTTTTGCCCAGCGTGGGCTGCAGAACTTCCCACCCCGAGGTCCCTGAGTGAGCTGAGCCTGCTGAAAGAGCACGTTGTCTGCACACAATTTGCACCAAAATTCACGGAATAATTCTAACAATACAAGAGGCCTGACAGATTTATAGGCCTATCACTGATATGGCTGCAGGCTCTGGATGTTAATTTATACGATTCAGCAACAGCTAAAGGTGGGGAGGTTTTCCCCTGCAGGGAGTCGTGCTCTGTACTGGAGGCTGCCTCCAGAACTCCAGAAATCCCATCTCTGGGGAATCTGCTCCTTCCAAGGCATTTCATGTGGTTATTTTTGGCTGTGCCTGTGGAGATTTCTGGTTTCCCAGCACAGCTATTTTTATAACACATGGCTGTGAAGTCCATAGTATTAGACATAATTTGATTTTGCAAGTTGGAGTGCCTCAGGACCATACGTAAGGAATCACTGCCTCCTGCACCTGCTCCTTCTTTGGCCTGTGCCTAAAACACTCCTTTACTGTACAGAGCTGAAGCTTCAGAGCCTTCCAGACAACAGTTCCTTTATGGGGCGTGCTAAGCTGCCATAAATATTTAATTAGGTGTTACCGTGGGTTTGGAGAGATACAGAAAAAAATAATCCCCATTTCCTTGCATTTAAACAGAACCTTTTCCGGCTGGAAAAATTTCCCCGCATTAACTACTGACAGGGAGCCATATTTTAAGAGGGGGCATAAAAATTTGAGAGGGTGAGAGGTTGGTGAAGAGGAGATTTCAGGGAGCTGAGGGTTTTTCCTAGGTGGGAAGGAGCTGCTGGATGGCTGGTTTGAGCTGGAGCTGTGTGGGTGTCTTTGAGGCAGCACAGCACCATGTCAGGCTGGTGGGTGAAGCTTCTTCCCAACAAGGGGAGCTTCTGCTTCCCAAAAATAAATCATGGCTTCAGGGGCATTTGGTAATGAATCAGCAAACCAGGCTGGGCATCCAGAGGGGGCACTGCCTGGGTTGCTTCCTGTACCCTAAACTTTTGGATACAACACTGAGCTGGATGAACTGAACTCTCAACTCATCAGACAAGGGTGAGAGAGAAGAAAGAAGAAGCAGAAGTGTGACTGTACTGCCTAATTAAAAAAATCAATCAACTGACAGACCTGCAGCTAAGATTTCACCCCAGTTTTACATCCAGGTGTCAGAGGGGAAACTTAAATATCACTCAGAATGTCTCATAATGATATTGGATTTGTCTTTGGAAGCCAGAGAGGTAACATTGAGTGGAAATAAAAAATAATGTATTTGGTCAAAAAAACGATGATGGGGAATTAGGGAGCAATTTGTGGGTATGTTAAGGAAGAGAAATTGTTTAGGGCAGGGTAAGGGCTATATGTCATCAGATGAAATTACCAGCAGAAAAAGTAAACCAGGAAGTTTTCATTTTAATTTTAAAAGCCTGACTTTACACCCAAATCTCTGCCTTCTGATGGCACTGATGGTGCTCCTAGGCACAAGCACACCTGGAGTTTAGCTAACAGGCGGAATAGGGAATTACCTGGCGTGGATTTAGACTCTCAGACTGTAAAACCCTTGGCTATAAATAGTCTTTTCTCATGTTTGCTGAAGCAGATTGTGAAGCATGCAGTGGGCAGGGCAGACCTTGGCTGAGCTGAATGGCCTCGGTCACAGCAATCTGTATCACAGAGCCAGCGTGGAGCAACTGGAACTCTGCCCTTGGAGTTTATTCCAGCCTGGAATTCACCCTCAATGCCCAAACACTCCGAGATTTCACTGTCTCAGTGCTGCCATGGGTTTGACTGCCCAGCACCTTCCAGTGAAGCGATCCTCACCAGCGACTCAAACCAGCAGCGTAACGGAGTTAATTAATCACTTTATTTATCAGCCAAGCACTTCCACGACCTCTGGGCACCACCCACCTGGATAAGAGTCTTGTCTCACACAAAAGAATCTCTGTAGTCCTGAGTGTCTATGAACTGCAGAGACCTCAGGCAGGGTTTGCTGAGTGGAGCTAAAGTTCACTCGGCAGAGCTCCGGGCGGGAAATACATACAGGGGCAGTGGGAATGAAATATCCCAACAGCTTCAGAGCTCTGGGGATCCCACAGATCAAGGAAATAAATCTTTAGCTCGATATATTCCCCTTGAGGAGCTGAACCTGGGGTGTGCAGGCACAGATGGGATTTTAGCTGCAGGAGAAATCAGAACTTGTGCAGGAGCATTTCCATGGCTGTTGGAATATACCCAATTCCTTCTAGAATTCGTAATGGATATATATGGATAGTGATCTGTTGTAATAATGAATTCACACAGCAATGTAAAAAAAAAAAATCCAAAAATATTGCAAGACTGCAAAGAAAAAAGATTTCATAGGGTTCAGTGTGCTTTAGTGTTTAACAGGCAGCAGTGCTTGGGGGAAGCAGCAGCAGCTTGTCCTGGGGAATTTCAGCTTTTGAGAGCTCAGATTTGGGGTAACTCACCCCAAAGAGCAGATCAGGGTACAGCTCACAGTCAGTTATGAAATTAATCCTATAAAATATCCTATGTGAATAACTTAGAAACTCTCCTGTTAGCAAACCTTTCTGTATGAACACTGTACAACCTTTATGCACACACTGGCCATGGAGGGG